>NW_017307508.1:99989-143565 GCF_000935625.1 Nanorana parkeri
CGGCCACTTAATTGATCTCACTGCTTCCTGGGTCACAGCGGCTCTGTGACCCAGGAAGCAGTGAGATCGAGTAAGTGGCCGCCGGCTGCTTTTCGTTTTCTGAGTCACGATCCCATCCGTCGGCTGCGCTGTCTGGCTCCATCCGTCTTCCCACCCTCTTCAGAAGCAGGCAAGCCACCCTCCACTCCTACACACAGACGGGCTCCGGCTCGCCCCTCCTCTTCACAACATAGGCGTTTGACTACGGCCGCCCCCCAGGAAGGTGCCGCCCTAGGCGAACGCCTACTTTGCCTCGCGGTAAATACGCCCCTGGCTGCACTCCTCCTTCCTACAACTTCACATGGAGATAGAAGGAAGAATTTGTGTGTCATAATAAAGAATGCCTGAGTTTGACAGGGCTGTTTATTTGAGGGATAACTCAACATTTTTGTAGCTGAACAGTTATTTTTTTTTAAATCCATAATTATTACAAGGTAGAAGAAAGAGGAAGCAGAAAGTTCCATCAGGCTATGTTTGTGATGTTCTGCTGCAGGCATGTCCACATCCAATTACATGGCAGGGTTCCTCCTGTGCTCTGTAATGATTACTAGGGCTATTCTTTTTTTGTCACAGAGTATCTTATTACTGATGCCTAACAGTATGATTTCTTGTAAGTCCTGCAAAGCTGTGGCCACTACATAGCTCGCAGGGGCCTGTGGAGCCTGTGTGGAGAGACAGGAATAGTTTGAGGGCAGCAGAAATATTTCTATTCATCCTTACTGCAGGAGGAAGAGCTAAATCAATAATAAAAGCTGGTTGCCATATGGTACAACCCAGGTTTAAGAGTAGTATACGAACAGACCGCACTATCCAGAGGATTTCAATACTTCAGACTTTATTAAAATTCAAAGCAAATCCAGTATAATAATATAGTGCGGTCTGTTCATTTACTACTACATTCCAAGGTGGAGATGCCCCTATTGGACCAGCACCTGGGGAGTCCTGATGGTGGCTGAGGAATTTGAGCGGTGAGATTTCCTTTGACTCTACCAGGTTTAAGAGTGCCAGCCTTTTATCTTAAATGCAGGAATTGTACATTTCAAATAGGAGAAAGCAGGTAAAAAAATGGGTCCCCCAGCATGGATTCCCAATGCATGTGTAGAGTTGGCTGATGTCAACTGGCATAAATCAAGCTAAAACAATTGGTATACATTTGTATAACTAGTGCAGGTCTAGTGCTAGACCTTAAAGGGTCTTTCTGCACAGGGAACTGCTGAAGTCTACGCATGACAATGCACTTAAGTTTCTCAGGCTTAAGGCATACAAATGTAGAATGCAATATTATTGACTGAGAGGCCACTTTAGCATGATTTAAGTGCATTTAAAGGTGCCTTTATAGCTACTGCAGCTTAATGAATTTATGTTAAAATCCTCTGTGAGCTTTTAATTATTGTGCATATGTTTGAAAATCTGTAAACCATTTTCTGGAAATACTGCCACATAGCATAATGTTACACAATTACATACCAAGCCATGTACCTAACATTATTGACAAAGAACCTGATAAATTGTGGAGATGGCTGCTGGTCTGCTTTCTCTCTACAGTCAAACAGACACCACTAAATCTTGTCGTTAGAGGGATTAGGTTCTTCCCACAAATGAAGTGCAATTGTATATTCTCAAAAGGTTTATGAGGCTGTATATGATAGACATATGGCCACAGGTTCAAGTGAAGAGAACTCACAGGAAGTATCTAACCTGCAATCATCACTCAAGCAGTGGTATGCAGGACATAATGTGCACATACAAAGAAGTCAAGTAAGGAGTTAGTTTTAGGTGAAACCAGAGAGTGGGAAGTGTGGTTTAGTTAGAAAAGCAGTCACTGGGTTGAGTTAAATGGGGCAGTGGCCCCCTGAAGACAGTACCAGGATGAGGTCTCCAAGCACGTTCATCTCTTTTATATGTATTACTCCAAATATAGACAACTACATCATTGCCCAGTCCATTGTGGACTAATACCAGTTAGTCAGTGATGTCAAAAGGAACTCAGCAGAGGTGGAATTAGTAGTGCTAAGGATCCCCCTTGCTTCTAACCACGAGTTGAAAAGTGTGTACAAGGGGCCTTTGGAAAGATTTCCCATAACGTCCTGTTGAGGTTGGTGGGTAGTGCTAGGGTTTAGTTTTAGGGCACATTTACTCCTGCCCATTAATGCAACCAAAAAGAAAATCGGGCATACACAAAAAAGTACATGCACCATTTTTTCAGACAGGGTAGTGCCCTGTATCAAAGGTATGTTGTCTTAGTGTGTTGGGGAGCCCTGAAACCCAGAACACTCTTTATAAGCAAATCTAATAAACAAATCTCAATTTTTGCCTTGAAAGTTGAGGGCTGATCAATGTCCTTTCAGCTCCTGCAACACCCTATTGGCCATTTACACGAAGAGTTGCTTTAATGTCCCATAGAGGATCGCAGGATGAAGCCAGTACTCAAATTTATAAAAATTAAAAGGCCGGAATCTTAAGGTGCCCATACACCTTACGATTATCGTACGATAATCGTATGTGATCGACTTTTCGTACGACAATCGTAACGTGTGAATAGAGTGCCCGACCGATAGTACTGTACAATGGTACGACTTTTGATGGTCAAGCATGTTTGAAAACTTTGGTCGATCGAGCGATGTTCGCATGGTTGGTGGCGTTTCCGTCTATCAAAAGTCGTACGATTAACACTGCGCATGCGCAAACGAAAATAATTGTGCGCAATTACCGCAAGTCGTCCAGGTGTTTTTTTCTAACTATCGCTGATTGAACTTTGCGATAATCGGGGCAGGATGGGGCCGTCGTAGGAAAATCGTACAACGGTTCGATCATCGGACGGAAAGTTTCGTCCGATAATCGCAAAGTGTATGGGCACCTTAAGTCCTGATCAGATATTGTAAGCTATCCAAGGACAAGAACCTCTGTTCAGTGGCCAAGTGGTAATCTACATGGCAGTGGGTCACAGAGGGTCCTGGCAGGTTCAAGCACAGGAAGATGTCTCACTACACATCATGCTTAGAGAAACATCTGCCCATATATACAGTATGAACTCTCACCTATTAAGTCTATCCCTGCTCCTTTGAGATGGCTTTTTTGTGTTGTGCCCTCCTTATTGTTTTATGTAATTGTGCATGTGTTAATGTAATTTAATTTGAATCTGTATGTCATCTTTTTATATGGCACTGCAGAAAATGTTGGCACTATATCAATCAATAATAAAAATAATATTGTATAATTGGTTTCTGGTGTAGATTACCATGATCCATAACTGAAGCCTTGGCATGAACAGAATGGTCTTCAGAATGTAGGCTTATGTTTAAGAAACAATGAATACTTGTGGGAGGAAATGGCTGGGAGAATGATAAAGGAAAATTACTAGCTTGCTATAAAAAACACAGTGTCCTGTTTCAGACTTAGAAACGGCAGGTCTTCATAGACTTAGACAGAGCTTTGATTCAAAGTTGAGCTAAAAAATTTGAATTGATAAAGGTTTAAGAAATGATATATTTAAAATATCCATATCTTATAGAACATGCAGTAATTATTGTCAGAAATGTTAACATTTAATGAATTTATTATACAGACACAACGGGGGTAAATCTAAAGTTTAAAGGTTTGTTAATTTAGCAGAATATCAGCTTCCAGAATTGTTTTGACAATTTGAGAGCTTCTAGTTCTCAACCAGCATAGTAAATAACATCTTGAAGAAAATAAATCAGTTTCCAGAACAAGTTATAGTTCTAGGATACATAGGGAATTCACATGCAAATCTTAACTGTTATTTGGCTAAAGCACTTATAATAAAATCCAAGAATATCACTCACTGCCACAGTGTCAAAGTTACATGTGTGTCCAAAACTCTCTATACCACCTACCATACAGAATTGCATACTGAAAAAAACTAGCAGGGGTTAATTTAAGCTTTTGCTAAAGAAATTCCAATTTTCTAATTACTCTGTAGATGATTAGGTACTAAAAGTGAACACAGGTTTATTTGGTTAAAGCCAATTTGAATCAGCTCAATACAATCCAGGTGCAAAAAAAAATATATATGATATTTTTGTTTTCTTTCTGAAATACTGTAGCCACAGCCCCCGCCTTAGTAGAAAATGTTTCCTGTGCCAGCAGCTGCAGAGTAAGGATGAGCCGCTAGGGTTTGGTCTGAACACAAACTCATCTGTACCCAAACTCATCCGAACCCAGAGAACAGTTATTAGTAAACACCCAGTCAGCTGTGGCCGGAAAACATTCCGTGCCCCGCAGCCACACGTAAACAAAGGGGCAGAATTTTGGTGACATAATTGATCTTATACAGTCACATAGCCGTATTAGGTCAATTTCATTGACCACATATGACCATGTCGCTATGTATAGTCAATGATGTCTCTGGCATCTCACCCCTTTGCCCCGGCCACTGCTGATTGGGCATGCACTGACACCTAGGGGGTGATTTACTAACCTAAACACACGCACGCACTAGGTGTGTGTGATTTTTACACAGCAAAACGTATTTATCAACCAAAAAGTCTCTAAAAGCTTATTTCCACTAATGCCATATATGGAAAAATCATGCACATGATGCATATATAATGCTGCTTCACAGTTTAGAAAAAATGGTTAGCTCATGCATTTACATTCCTGCATTCATCAACGCAAGCAACACAACATAGAGCTAATTTACACAACACCACCTTGCAATTCATGCAGGGCTTTGCACAACACACCTGCTGGGTGTGTACACACTACAAAGTTGTTTAGATTCCACCCATAGATCATGCTGGGAGGGAACACACTACAGAGGTGTATACATGTTCATGGTGTGTTTATAAGGTTAGTAAATCAACCCCCTAGCTTCTGGGTTCAGATAAGCTTGGGTTCAGACCAAACCTGCACTCATCCCTACTGCAGAGTGGGTCTCATTGTAGAGGCACAGAGCCTGAATCTGGCTCAGCAGGGGGCATGTCGGACTCTATTTCCTCACAGAGAAAAAGGGTCCCACTCTGCAGCATGTTGGCAGGGGATTAGCCTTTCTAATTTGATGTACCTGGAAATGTATTCAGCTAATTTAACTGAAAATTCAGTTGGGCTTTAAAGTATGTCTAAAGTGAAAACTTTTTAGATTGAATAGGGAAAGGTTAAAACCACTGCTTTTTTACCATCTGTATCCCATTTCAGAGATTCTCCTTTACTTCGTCTTCTGTAGATAAGCAATGATGCTAATAGTCCTTTATGGATCTACTTGTACAAATTATACCCACACGTCTATTATAGTTTTACAAATATTTTCATATAATATAAGCATATTATTTTCTCTTTATAAGAGATATACAATCTGCAAAATATATGTTACAGCCATCAACAATCATTATAATTTCATAAAGAATGTAAATATACATTTCCTGAAGCGTTTCTTGGAAGATCATTTCTTCAGAAGCAGACGAGTAAAGCAAACTCTAATTTGACATAGTAGAGAGTATGTTACCATATACACATATATGAAATGCAAAAGTCAGAAAATCAATATTCAACCAAATTCACATTCAGGTCAACATACAGCATAGAGACCTTCAAGGCCTTGTTCACACCAAATGCAGAGCAGATCCGCTCAGGTTTCTGCACATGCAGTGCAGTGGGTTGTGCCGCGTTTTTGCCGCGTTCCGTGTCGTTTTTGGTTAAAAAAAAACTTTTTTTTTTTGTTTAACATGGGCTTTCAGTGCGCTCCAGGCATTTGCATGCATTTTTGATGCATTTTTGATGCATTTGCCTGCGTTCCAGAGCAGGTAAAATAGGGCTTGCTGCAGTTTTTTCACCTGCTCTGGACCTGCTCTGGAACTGCACGCTGCAATGTGAACTGGAGCAAAAAATACCATTGGAATACATTGGACGCAGTTTTGCTCCGGTCTGCAACTGCTCTGCTCTGCACCTGCTCCGCGCTTGGTTTGAACAAGGCCTCAGCAACATCAACTATTTTATGGAGCCCCCTCCAGTTGGATAATATCAACAAAATAATTTCTGTGCTATACACACAAGAGTCTTACCTCATACCTCATACCAAAGGAACATTTGAAGAAAAAAAAATACTCTGTGCAAGCTATGATTTTCTGCAGGCAGAATTGAAACATAGAACTATCACTGTGAGCTGTAGTTATGGCCACAAACGTAAGTGGATGATGTAATATCATGGGGTAATTGTTTGGCTACAACAAGAAAATATAGCAGATATTCCCACCCTGCACCTGTATATGGATAGTGTCCAAGACAGTGAAAAGACATTTTCAGGATGGACCTGGTCAGTACTGAAAATTCGAGGGAGACCTTTCTGAGAACAGCTTGGCAAGAAAAACTTACATGCCTCTATATCTTTAGTAGAGGCCTGCTCATTGCTTTGAGTACAGCATCCCTGGCAAACAGCAAGTCAACAATCAGACCTCAAAGTGTCAGCCAGCCACTCACGGCTCCCCTCTAACAAGCTTCTTTACCCAGGCACTGGGTCATTCCCAGTTTTCCCTTGGCTTAACATGATGGCAGCGAGTGTATTGTAGTCAAGAGGCATGAGGTATCTATTTTGCTGGGTGACTTAGAGTTCTCCAGGTATACCCCACGGGTGGTGGACATTCAATCTGACAGTTCCAGCAAAGATTCACTGCTTCCAGTACCTGGCAGCTGGACATTTCCTAGAACATGGGACAACAGGATAATTATATAATTTCACGACAGACCCATATTCTTTTATTTTCTTCTACCTTAATCACACTTCACTCCCTTCAGACTGCAATGTTCTTGCCCTTGTACCTCAGAACACACTCTATGCCAGATTATTACTATCATCAATGTAATAACATTCTTTTCACCAGAATGATACTGTCATCGGTGTTCTCAAAACCTGCTACTACTTTTATTCCAAATTTCCCTGTCAATTTCCAGTTTGTATGTAACAATGTCTTACTGGTACAATTTGTAGCAAACTCCCTCTGTTAGATTGTTACTATAACACTATAACATGTCTCTCTGCCAGACTTATACTGATTGATATTGTCTGACATTAATTTCCTCATTTTATGCGCTACAACCTGGTTCTAATTTCATTCTTTGTGACAATTTCCACTTTCTATGTAATAATGTCTTACATGGAACAATTTGCAGCAACTTTTCTCTGCTAGGTGGCCACGTATACTATCTATCATTGTTTTTATCCACTATTCTCTATAGAAACCTGATAATTTTCCATCTATTGACTATGGTCTTATCACAAGCTATCATTTTCCAAATAGAATTGAATAGAATTAAACCCCAGCACTAGTCGGATTCCTTCAGCAAAATAAACCCAAGGTACAGTTTCCAGATTTTCAAAATTAAATCCAGGGACATCCTACTGACCACTCCCATATATGTAGCCACACCCACAAAATCACACTCCCATTTTTAAAAAATCTGATTTTATTTTATTCTGACAAACAGTTTTAAGAAGAAGTTACAAAAGAAGCAAGATACATAGAGACCAAGGATAAGCAGTCATCCCTGGAGAAGAGTCATAATAACCTATTATACAGGTGATGGGATAATCAAGTAAATCAACACCATAAAGATCATTCAAAACTGTTATTATCCCTTCCCAGTATCTCTTCAGTTGGGACATTGAAAGATTTCCTTGTGGATAACCACATCTATAGCAGGAGTCAGTCTGTAAACCAATCTGTGCAGAATGAAAAACTGTGTCAGTCTGTGTGAGGGGGAAGTTCATACTAGTTGGGTAGACTGTAGGACATCTTCCCAAGTTTCATCTGAGATGGAGCCTAAATCTACTTACCATCTATGCCTACGTGGCAGAGGAAACTTAGACAGGAATTATTTGTTTAGGAGTTGGGTATATGCCTCTGATATCAGACCTTTGGTGGTTTCTTCGTGGACTATAGTATCAAGTATTGCAGTAAAGGAGAAGGATATGGAATGTGCTTTTTTCTGCATGTGAAGGGCATGTCGAAGCTGCAAATACTGATAAAAACACCTCTGGTGTCTAGGCATTATTGCTAAAGGATTTGATGCAACCATCCCAGTATAATTGAATGAGGGTAGGGACCTCAGCTCTCTACAATCTCTGGAATCCCTGAAATGTGTTAATTTCAGGTAAAAGTAAACGAGAGGGGTGTTTATTTAGTATGTCTAAAACCCCACAGGCTCTTGACAGTCTCTCAAGTCTTTCCCATCAAGAGCATTGTGGGCATATTTGGTTGTGACTATGTATAAATGGGAGTGTCCAGAGCCATGTAGTGGACAGCTACCCTGAAATAGGGAGGGAAGTAAAATATATAAGTATGTAGGAGGATTGCATCACTCCCAGCCAGCTATGCATTGCAGTTGGGCAGCAAGGAAATACACCCAACGAGTTTGGAGCTGGGGTCTTGGGATATTGCAGAAACTCTAGTTTGATCATGGAGGATTTCTTTATCCAAATGAGATCTCTAAAGATTGCATTACATTTCATAATGTATTTAAAAGGAATCCAACAGGGTGGATTATGTAAAAAGAATGTGAAAAACAATATTGTGCCGAGCTAATATACACATCTAATAAATTGAAACATATATAAATGAGTCACATATATGAGCCTTCAAACAAATGAGGCATAGAAAATATCTACACACAGACAAAAAAGCAATATAGACAAAAAAAGTCCCAGGAAAAAAACAAAAGCAAACAATGGTGATTGTGCAAAAAAATGAGTCAGATGATTCGCAGCCAATCTGCATGTAACTCTCAGGTAAGGATAATCACACAATGCAGGCAGACCTTCACCTCCACCCAGTGAGTGATGACAACAAGTGAGTGCTCACCTGGGGAGGTAGACCCACAGAGCTAGGTCCAATGCGCTTTTTCCCTTCTTAATGGGGGAGGGAAGCCCGTGCACAGAAAAGGTGATAAGGTCTCCTCAGATCACAGGTACCAGTATAAATCCAGGTGGAAAGAGAAAAAGGACAAGGACATAGTGCGTAACGTCCAATAAAATGCAATTTATTAAATAAAAAATGCGTACTCACAATGGTGTAAACAGTACAGGCATTGGGTATTGCTGGATCGGACCAGCAGAGCAAATGGCAGCAAAGCGATAAAAAAACCTGTTTGTCCGGCTCAGCTCAGTGCAGTGACATCAGAAGCTCTGCCCAAGAACTGTTAATTTTGCCTAAGCCTTACCCTGAAAAAAATCAATTTTGTTTATTTTTATTGTTTATTTTTATGTAAAAAGAATACTATCTGGGGTATTCAGAATGTCTTGAGGAGATTGGTTCTTTTTTTTAAAATGTGTTACTGCCCGGTTCTGCTTACCTGCACATATGCATTGTGATCCCCATTGATTCATACTCCTTTCATCCTGTCAGAGTGTGTGCTTTTTATTGGAATGTATGGAAATCAGAGCATAGGACCCAACTAAAAGTAAATCATGGGTATGGACCTAAACATTTACAAGCCAAAATTCTCTTATTTTAGTTTCTCTTGGATAAGGCTAAGTATTCCAAGTGAACATTATTTCACCATATTCACTTAGCTGATTAAACATTCCATTTGTGAACATACTTTACTCATTTAGTAAAATAATCAATTTTGGCTGATTTACTTAAGGAGTTGATACTCTTCATGCAAAACATTGGATATTCACATCAATTATCCAGCTGTGTACAGATGACATAAGGTACACAAATTTGCTTTTCACATGATTGGATAATTGAAGTGAATACTCATACAATTTTTTGTGTGAAGATTCTCAACTCGTACCTATATAATTAAAAACTATATATAAAGACACAGAGCCCGAGGCAAGAACAAAAAAGTGCCCCCCAACAGGTGTGTGACGCCCCATGCGCCCTGCCTCCAGGATGGTACTGGCCGAGCGACTCTCTCTCCCTCCTCCACCCCCCTGCCGGCTGCAGCGTTTCACCTTTCCTCGGATCCCCACTGCCTCCTTTTTTTTCCTTTATATAGTATAACATTTAAACCAAGAAGTTATTAAATACCACCAAAAGAAAGCTCTATCTGTCTACAAAAAAATTATATATAAATTTGGATACAGTGTTGCATGGCCGAGCCAAATAGTTAAAACTATCATAGTCCTGAAATCTGAAACATGGCCTGCTAATAAATGGGTCCACTGAAGGGGTAAAATCTACTTTAACCTGGACACTGACTGGCTTGGCAGAAACATGTTACTATGTGTAATTAGTAAACTGCTACATGTCCAAGAACTTTTTCGTAGTGACATTCCCATTAAACTAGATGAAAACTGTCAAGCACTCAGAAATGACTTCCTTATGGGATGGTCCTGAAAACAGTCATCCGCAACATTTTAATAAAGGTATGCTAGGGTAAAGTGATTTCCGCTGATAGCCCTGACATTTAATTTATAGGAGTGAAGTGATTTATATGCTGCTATAGAATTTACTATACATTTTACTTGGGTTTTTTTGAGGCGTTTTGGCAGTCTCTAGATAGCGGCAAAACAGCAAATAAATTGCAGTACAAAATAAGACATGCATACATACATACATAAACAACTAGTCTTTCTCAATAACAATTCACTAGGTACGTATTTGCAGAAAATAACGTTTAAGTCATACGGGGATTAAGAAGACGAGGAATATTACATAGCTTGTTTGTTTCTTTAATAATAGGAAATGTTCCAGTGTAATCCAGCTGGAGGGAAGTGAGCCAGGGAATGAACACTTAGCATTACTATTTAGGCATGTCACAATTTTACGAAATATAAATATACTGCCAGAAAAAGTTAGGTTTGTCTTTTAAGGGAGGATTGCGTAATACTGTGTATGTTTTTGTCATCTATGTTTAACTTGAGAAACTCTTGTTTTGTTCTTTTTGTTGTTGTAATTTCAGTTTTTTTCATACTGACATGTTCCCCAGTGTTTTACAGAGTCTTTAGTGCTATTCATATCATTTCTTACTTCAATATAATGCCTCTTCCACAGCCATAAATAAACACTTGGCTAAATTTGGGTGGAAGGCAAATAACCTATCGCTATGCTCTTGGATTGTGGAAGAAAACTGTGCTCATGGAAAATCAAAACACATGGGAAGAATATATAAAATGTAGTCAAACACTTTTCTTGGTGGGAATTGTCCCAGAAACCCTGGAATTCCAGGCCACGGTTCTAACTACTAAGCCACCATGTTCCATCACTGAGGTCTATGTTGTATTCTTTATTATATGTTTACAACATTTGGGGGGTTCTTCCGAGCCGAAGTGAACAAAGCCGAACGCTATTCACTTCGGCTCATTTCAGCCGTACATAGGCTGAAATCAGCTGTAATCAGCTCTGTAGGGCTGCCTTCGGTCAGCCTAAGTGCAGACTCAGTCGACCCAACATGCGTCCGTACTCTTGCTGCCGTTCGCCCCTATTCTCATATGGGCCGAGCGGCATTTGGCTCGGCTATTCTGCTCACTACCTCCGAGGTACCGAGCAGAATATAAATAAATGTAAACAAATGGGAAAAAAATGTTAAAAAAATATTTCAATAAATGTAAAAAAAAAAATAAAAAAAAGTAAAAAGTAAAGAAAATAATAAAAAAAATTTAAAGAAAAGAAAAAAAAAAACAGTGTAGGGTCCCCCTCCCAAACCATACCAAACCCTTTAGGTCTGGTAGGAAAGTTAGGAGGGACCCCATTTTAAAAAAAAGCATGGGGTTCCCCCCTAAAAGTCATACAAGGTCTGGTAGGAATTTTAAGGAGGAACCCCCCCCCCCCCTAAAATTCCCAACCAGACCCTTGATCCAAGCACAGGCCTGGCATGGAAGGAAAGGGGGGGTCGAGTGAGCATGTAGAATCTGACAGCAGAAAATAAACAATTGGGCAGTGCTAGCAGCCATCACCACTAGCTCCACCCAACTGTTTACCATTGACCGGCACCTGCCACTGTCTTCTAGCAGGTCCCGGGCAAAAAAAAAACCAACTAGGCGGAGCCGGCCATGACGTCACGGCCGGGTCCGCCCAGTTGTTGTTGTTTAATGACAGATCAGCATCCCCAGGTCATTTGGGGTCACTGCTCTGTCATTACAACTGGGCAGAGCAAGCCGTGAGCTTATGGCTGGCTTCTGCCCAGCTGTCATTTGCGTGGAGAACGACCGACTTTTCTCCACGCTTCGGCTGTCACTCTGGCTCAGCCAAGCCAAAGCATATGCGTTCGGCTCGGCTGCTGTACAGTGTATTGTGAATAGCCCGTACAGCAGCCCTTCGGTTCGACTGAACCAAAGGGCTCAGGTGGCTAAAGCGAGCTGAAGGATCAGCTGAAGCTACGGCTGGATCCTTCGGCTCTTCTGTGAATAACCCTTTTATTGTTTTACTGTGATACAGTATTTATTAATGTGTAATTCTATAGCAGTGGTAGGAAACCTTGGCACTCCAGCTGTTGGGGAACTACAAGCCCCATGAGGCATTGTAAGACATTGCAAAATCATAACAAAACATTTGAGTTCAGCCACAAAATCTCCCAGAGGGAGTAGATATTTAGGAGTCCACAACAGGGGTGGTTGGATCATAATAGTATTTGCACCACTTTAAAAATCTTTTCACCAAAAAAATTGTTTTGAATATGTAAAACTGTTAGGGTGGTACTATGGATGCCTCCCAGGTTGCAGCCCTCTTCGCACTTTAAAAAAAAAGATTTTGCTCACACATGAAGTTCTAGTGTAGAAAAACACCTGACTTGTTTGTGTTTCCACAATTTATCCTATTATACCATTTTGTGTTTGTCCTGCTACTAGCCAGTTTTTACCAAACCATGCCTAGGGGCTACAGCTCTGATATATTTTCTTGATATTTTAAAAAGGATGGGTATACGGGGATACAGCAGGGGGCTGCAGTGCATTTTGGATTAGGGTGTGTAGTGTTTTGGGTTCACAGTGTTTTTACATCTTTTTAAGGATACAGTAAAGTGCTGCAAAAAAGGCAGCTTTTGAATGAACTGTCAGCAACAAGTGACTCATCCACTGTAATCACCCTAAGCTAAATATGGTAATTAAAAAAAGTTAAGGACCCCACTAATACAAAAAAGTGGACCATAATGTAGGAATTGACACACCTCACCAATTAAAATAGTCCAGATGCAGCTTTATTCCATTAGGGTCAGGGGGCAATTGAGTAGAATAGCCAATGTGTTTCAGGAGTCCAAAAACACCCCCTAAAAACAGAATAATCACACAACTCTAGCGCTCTCTTTCCACTTCCAAATATAAAATGTAGCTGACATTTATCTTCCTACCTCCATCCTTCAAATCCAGTGGTATAAAATTCTTACTTGAGCTCTTCATGACATGCTGTATTGGTGTTGGAAATTTTCCATAGACTGCAGCGGTCCTGATGTCTACAGCAGCACTACTCAGCTTGGAAATTCTCCATAGACTTCAACGGTCCTGGCGATTACAGCAGCACTACACAGACACAATACAGTATTTCGAAAAACTGAATTCCTGTTGTCCCTAATAACACCTTTACATAAGACATCCTAAGGTGCACTCACAAAGTATTAAGTGAATGAGACAATTTAGCACACTCATTGAAGGGAACCTGTCACCAAATAAAGAGAGAATGGACATGGTTTTTCTTGAATCTTTTCAAATGTAATATGTTACAATTGTTAAGGAGAGATTAGACTGGTAAATTAAGGTAAATGATGAACAGGCCAAAGCTGATTTAAAAAATGTACATTTTAGTCATGTGACTGAAAGCAATACATGACAATGACATGACATTCATGATAGCCAAAGATGTTTCATTGACACTCTTAAGAACACAATCTGAATATACCTATATACCTTTTAATGAAAAGTTCAGGTAGCAGTAGAGAACCTATATTTCTGGGTCCCAATACAAACCAGCAAATTGATCCTTGCCTTCTGTAAGGCAAAGTTTGTCAAACTACAGGGAATTGCTGATTAGAAGTAGAGTTTCAGCTTGAATCACTATATTCACAGGCAACATGCACCACAACCTCCTGCTGTGAAGTATCCATGTCAATCCTTGAAGGAGTTCTATATCTTTAAAACACTCCTGGTTACATGAAGGTCTCAAAAAAAGATTATAACCAGCAACTATATGTCAGGAAAATAAACTAACCCCTTAATCTATTGGGTTGTAGCTACCTTGTGGCGTCCCCTATACTTTAAAATCACAGACAGTATCCTATTCCCAAACTAATGTATATCACAGGAAAGGAAGCTGAAGAACAAAAAGACATAATGTAAAATGATGTGATTGGAGGAGGAGAGGAGGGGGTGGGGATGCGGCATCATCTCTCCTCCTCCAATCACAGAATACCTTGTATCCTAGAAAAAATACATGCCATTTTGTGAATAAGCAATAGTGAGGAGGGACAGGTGATGTGACCGGAGAGCTCGGGTAGCATCGTTCACTCCCCTCAGCGCCCAGAAGCTTTGCATTATGTGCAGGGAGCATAGTGCTTCCAGATAAAATTTTTATACTTTGCAGGAACCCTTCATACATAATATACAGCTTTGAAATGATAATTTACACACCAAGTGCAGCTTCAACCAAAAGTTACTCAAGTTTATATGTTCAGATGGACTTTTTACAGCTAAAGCCCAGAGGAGTTTATCTCATCCAAAAGATAATTATCCAAACGGCATATTTGACATTTTCTCAGTAGAAATCAGAAAATTCCCATATTTCCATGAAAAGGCCTAAATCGTATACAACTCTATAAACATAACTGAAATCAATGTAAACATTACCAATTTCCTTTCTGCCATTCGACAGACCATAACAGACTATAGCGACTAGCTTAATTCTTTGGATTAAGTGCAGAGTCTCTAAATTAATGACAAAAGCAAAATCCAAACATCCATATATAATGTGAGGCCTGCATTTAGGATAGGCTGATATCCTGAAAAAAAGCAAAGGTCTTGAATTTAGGACTTTAGTTCTACTTCTGAGAAGAGTGGTATTGCTTAGACCGGTAGTCTGACTAAGTATTTTGTAAGTCTGAATGCTAAAAGATATTTAGTTGTAGTACAAAATAACATAACATATACAGAATGGGCAATCATTACAAAGAATTTAACTGCCCAGAACCATATCTACGGAGTTCCCAGGAAAGCAGCTATTGTTACTAGTTACACACACCAAGCTGCTGTGCTGATCCCAGAATCAAAATACAACTAAAGTCACACACCAGTTTATCTACCCCCATCAATCTTCTACTAACTCAAATGGTATTAAAGAGGAATTTCACCGGGCTTAGAGAAAACACATACTTACCAGCCCATGAAGTCCAGCACTCTATTCAATGCAGCTAATACTTCTCAGGGCTTCTGATCTTCCCTTCCTGCTCAGGCTGGTTGTTAGGGAGCCGGTGTCTGCCTGTGGTCTAACAACCAGTGAGTTAATAATGACATTTAAAAGCACTCTTAAACACTCAGATACATTTTCATTTTATAACATCAGCATTGTTATAGCAATAGAAACAATAGATATTTTGGACAATCCAATAAGCGTAGTTGAAAAATCCTCTGGTCATGTTGTAGGTGCTGTTCATCTGCTGGCCATCCCTTTCAACCACTCCCTGGATTCCCTGCATGCTTTGCGGTTTCTTCTCTGCCTATTCCTTTGGTTTACTTTCTGAGGGCTACATATCCCATGGTACCTTGCTGCCTGCAAGCAGTGATGATGTGCCCCCTGAAACCCCTCCTCTTCAGTACTTTGTAGTTTAGGAGGTAGGCTCTGTGAAATGGGTGCATAATATAGAGCATAGTGAATATTTGTCGCTGTATTCAGGGAAGTGAATATGTTGAATTCTTCCAAAAGTAGGTTTTTAAACCTCGAGGCTGTTCAGATTAAAAGGAGTGGGCTAGAAATAATCGAATTTCAATGTGGACTCAATGTGCTCAAAAGCTGCCTAAAGGAATAAAACAAAATGTATGTATGTAAAGAAACATTTGATGATTATTTGATAGGCACTAAAACTTGGGCTAACTGTTTAGCACATTTTCTGCAGCATACCATTGAAAGTTAAAATTAGTTCTTCAAATGAAGTCCAGATCAAGAACATTTGTGATGTTCACATAAATATTAGGCCTGTAGATATATCATACCCATGTGATATAAGTCAGAAACCTTTAATCTGGGGGGGAAAAAAACTGATGATGCAATGAAACAGAACTGACATTTAGATGAACTCACTAAAAGCTGGCATGGTTTTCATCTATAAGTTAGGTCATTTCTTACAATAGAGTTCACTGGGTAATTTAGTTTATGAAAGCTTGACATAGTTAAAAGGCATCCCGCTGAAATTAATTTAAAAAAAGAAACCATATTTTTTTCCAAATAAAAAGAATATACCTGCAAAGCCATATTAAAGTGATCCTGTTGCAAACCTTTTTCTCTTTTTTTGCTAAAACAACTATTATCTTTAAAAGAAAGCAGTGAATACTCAACGTTCCTGGTGCATGCAGTGGTGAACACTCTCCAATCACTAGAACTGGTCCCTCAAAGTCTGCTAGGAACTGTCAACACTGTCAATCAGGGTCCCCTGCAGCTATGACATCATGTCACACTACGTCTTGCAGTGACGTAAAATTACAAAGAAGAACTAATGAGAGCTGTGGGGGACCCAGGATCTTGACACTCCTGCAAATGCCGGTTTCCCAGCGGACTTCTGATGGCCAGTTCTAGTGATTAGGTCGGTGATCAGCGGTGCAGACACAAGAAAGGTGAGTATTTTCTCCCTTATATTACAGGTAACAGCTGGTCTGGCAATTTTTTTTAAAACAGCGCCGCACTAAAGCAAACCTAAAGTAAAAAAATTGACTTCCAATACTTGCTGCACTCATCCAAAAAATACACATAAAGGATCAATTCACACCAGCCACTGCGCTAAACACACAACGCCTGGTGTGTGTTGCCAAGTGACATTTCATTCAGTTCTACAAGCACAGTGGGGTGTGAGGTGGTTGTTATGCGTCACATCACGCTGCTCTGAAAAAAAGTACAGCAGTACGTACTTTTTTTCAGCGCACACCACTGCGTTGCGATGGGAACCAAGGCGGTCCATGACAAGGCAAAAATGCCTTGTCTAGGGATTGCGCTGGAAACAACGGCCAGAGCAGCCCCAACGTATATTGTGGGAATTGACTCAAAGGCTGGACATATTTAATGGTTTACTGGATCTGAACAAATGCAGTCTTGTGACATTCTCTTTTTTCAATTTGGCTTAGAGGAGGAGTTTTGTATAAGGCAGAAGAACTGATTGGCTACTTAGGAAGAGGCAGACAATCAACAGCTCTGCCTGACAGAGAACCCACGCTAAGCTGTGACAGAGAAGATGTCACAGAAGTGTTGGCTGTACAAATTCTGCTGAAAAAACCTGATAAATATATTTAGGGCTCTTAAATATATGTTTTAAATTGCAGTAACAAGGGGGAGAAGTAGACACAGAGAAATATGATTGAAAATATACCAACTGTTTCTTTTATTCTTTTATGCTTTTATGCGCATATAGAATACCTAATGTATGTACTAGTTCTTTAAGTGATCAGTGTTCATGTGTACACTATTTCCAATTTTCCATGTTGAAAAAAAAACATCTACGCACTTTTTTTTACACCTGCTCCTAGTACTGCACCTTACATTTTTAGTGCACACTGTTTTTAGCTCATGACAAGCAGACGCTTTAAAGAGCTAAAAATTTCTGCAGAATAAACGTCCTCTGTCAGGGTTTGTTTCCCTTGGCTCGGAGTGCTAATGTTATGCAGTCATAAGCTTTAAAAAATAGCTTGCCTTGGAAAATTGGCATCACGATTCTGACATTTGTGAATCAAAGCCGATGATGGTGAAATGTTGTCCTGGACAAGTACACAAATAAAAGCTGGGTTCCACATTGAAAATGTGTATGTCTGCCATGCAGAGGATATTCCATTAACACTGGAGTTTCAAGACAGTCTCTAAACTGCACTTTACATGAGATCTGCTTTGCCCTTACAAGTCTTGAAAATAGTTCCTAAGTAGGCAGAGATTTATGCCTAAACTGTTTATGCCTAAGGGGTGGCCTCCCAGCTCTGAAGTCTATCCAGCTGGCTGAGTGTGGATGGCACCACCCGTTGCTTTGTAGTTTACTAAAAACCGCATGCTATACAAATATATTTTTAAGAAATTAAACAGTAAAGATGGAATATAAGGTTAATTGGCAGAACAAACTGATTAATTTGCCGTCATGGCACACATTTATCAATCTTGGATTGTTTTCAATTTATATATTCCTAAATTTGTGAAATCTTTATGTTTGTCGAATATATAAATGTCTTAATCCCATCAAAATAAATGCCTGGAGGCTTTATATTGGTGTTCTCTGATGGCCATGCTATTTCAGATGTTTTACCACATTGTTACTTTATATGGGTTTTCTAGATTTTTAGATTTATTAAAATTAAAAAAACTGTGTGATATGTTTTAGTCCACCATGAGTATGCAATTACTCAATATTTGGTGGGAACCCTGGTTAATAAAGCAAACTCTAAACGATTTGTCACTTGGGGAAGGGGGTGGGGGGCGGGAATTGCTGCTGAATTAGAATTGTCATGTCAGTGTTAAGGGGGCCCACACACCTTACAATAATCGTACTATAATCGCGGGGAAATCCCGCGATCGTACGATTATCGTAAGGTGTGTGGGAGCCGTGCGACCTCTGCTACTGTAAGGTCGCACGACTTTTACCCTAGGAACATGTTCGAAAACCAGCCGAACATCATGCGATGTTCGGCTGGTTTGTGGCATGTTCGCAAGATAAAAGCCGCACGGGCCGGTGTGCGCAAGCGCACACTGCCCGTTCAGCATTGCGGTCATCGGAAGCCCGCCCCTCAGCGGGGCGGGCTTGCGATCATCGCAAGTACGATCTGCCTGTCCAAGATAGGCAGATCGTACGTTTTTTAAATTACCTTAAAACCATCGCAAGACAAAAGTCTTGCGATGGTTGTAAGGTGTGTGCCCAGCCTTAGGTTGTCCTTGCTACAATCAGACAATCTCAGATATCTTCTGGCTATAAAGTAGCAAAACACAACTTTTACTCCATGGGGGAATGCCTAATTTCCTAGGTGCCATAGATTGGACTCATATTGCTCTTGAACTACCAGTGATGAAAGCGAGCTATTCCACAATAATAAACATTTTTACTCTCTCAAGATGTAGGTGGTGTGATATTCCAACCTGCATGTTATCAGTGCAAATGCTTTTGCAAAGAGCTCAAATTGTCCCTCTACATCAGTGCTTGATATTGTTGATAGAGAAATAGGGGGTTTAACTGACCCTGACCCCTGCACTCTGCGCTACTACTGACCTCTGAACTCTGCTTTATTTAATACTGACCTCTGAACGCTGCATTATTTAATACTGAACTCTGCATTCTTTACTACTGACCCCTGCACTCTGTGATACTCATGACTGACCCTTGCACTCTGTGTTACTTACTACTGATCCCTGAACTCTGTCTTACTTACTACTGACTCCTGCACTCTGCACGGCATTACTTACTACTAAACTCTGCATTACTTACTACTGACCCCTGTATTACTACTGACCTCTGCTTTACTTACTCCTGACCCCTGCACTCTTTTAGTTGCTACTGATCCCTGAACTCTGTCTTATTTACTACTGATGCCTGCACTCTGCTGTGTTAATAAGTCCTAACTCCTGCACTATGCGTTACATACTAATCTCTGCATTACATACCCCTGACGTCTGCGTTATAAATGAAAGTGAATGTCAAGCTTCACTTAAGCTAAAAAGGTAGGATTATTTAACAGTAACAATTCTATTGACTTAATTAAAGTATCTCCTTAAAAAAAAAGACCTGGTGGTCTTGTATGGCTTGTAGTGTATACTCCCATGCTAAAAGCCATACACCATGTTGGTTTGTATTGGGTGTTGGGTTATTTAAGGAATTATTCACAGCATATTTTATAATTTTGAGCCTAATGAAGGGGACCCTGCATGGCCCTGAAACATTGCACTGTATATGTGACAATATGTGCCAATAAAGAACATGTGCTTGGATATATTATCAAGGTGATCTGGTGACATTCCTGCTTTCTTATGTGATTTACGCAACATGATCCGTGGTCACTTCGGCGCCTATTTTCTGAATGAAGGAGAGTCTGGTAAGGAGTGCGGCAGAATACGTATGTATTCATAAATGCCCAGACACTGCAGGGCAAAGGTTCCTCTGCTCCCCACTCTTTCTTCTGCAAGCTAGTAGATGGATAACTGCTGTAGACGGTGGTCTCTCTTGCGATCGTGTACTGGACAGGGAAGCAGAGCTGAGATTTGGAACCAGCTGTTTGAAAACATGATGACTGTAAATGTTTGGGCAAATGTTTAATGAAATACTTTGCTGGGCAATGTGTATTTGTTTGATTACATTATTGTAAAAAAGTTTGACAGTTTAAGGCAACTAGTAGTTTTATATGAGCAATCACAACCATCATCTTTCCTTGCTTTACTCTTACACACAACTTGTTTTCTAAATTTAGGATCAACAGAGATCAAACAATACACATTTTCCTTTTTTTGTCAGCCTCAACTTGCTGTAACAATGAGTTGGGGAACAGAAATGTTTGTATGACCGTTACTTTCAAATTTAACATTGATTGTATGTAATTAAATAGAAAATGCAACAGCATTTTATCCTGATTTTTGGTTAAAAAATTATATTGAATTAAAAAAGCACAGAAAATCATGTTTGACCAGTCAATAAAATGTATCATAGATCCAACTGAATTTACAAGCTAAGTCATTAGACATAGTTAAATAAGACTAACTGCATGCATATCTTTAAAGGCTCCTTTACATTTGTGTGATGCATGCACTGCGTTAATTCCCGTTATGTTGTATGTTAATGTGTGTTACATTTAGGCAGGCCATTAAATATTATGGACTGCCAATGCACCAATATATTTGATGTAATGCACTTTTGGGCACTGCAACACACGTTCTTTGGTGCCATTGGGAATGACACTGAAATGTGTTAATGCAGGTAACGTGCAACAGATAGATGTAAATCACCCCTAAAGTTTTTAGAAAATGCATAAGTCTATAGGAGGAAATAAGAAGAAGGAAATTAGATGAGCCATACTGATAGGACCCATCACAGCTGCATGATTTATTATACCTTTGTAGCCCACCAGGTCATCCTATGATTTGTTCATTGCTAGTCTAACTTCAAATCCACACATACTATGTTATTGTTGCAGCAGTAAGGGACACATGGAGACGATGAATGAGTCAAGTGCCAATGGAGCAGGTCAGCAGCTTTGCAAAATTCTGAAATATGGGAATTAAAAGAAAGACGTATGGGCACTGGAAGCTGTAATAAAACTGAGCTTGTATCTCCCTTGATAACTGTGAATAGTATTTCCAATAATAAGTAAGTAAGAATAGTAAGAATAATTGCATATCCAGGGATGGCAATCATAGCTAAGTGGTTAGCATGTTTTTCTGGCATCACTAGGATCCTGGGTTTAATAGAACCAAGTACACTACATTTCAATATTCTGCTTATGCTGTTGTTGGTATCCCTTCTTCCATGCTGGTTTCTTCCCTCACCCCAAACGCATATTACATACCTTAGCCCCCATTCACACATCTGCAATGTGACTTCACAGGTGCGCTGCAGGGTGCATTGCAGTAGGGCAGCCCATTCGTTTGTGCTAAATCTAAAGCTAAATCGTACTCAAAGAAATGCAAATTATCTAAATTTGTGTGAACATAAAGCAAGTTCGCTGTGTTTATATGAGGAGGTGAAATGCAGCCAAGTCACTGCTGGGAGAGTGAGAAGAGTGAGCTAAAGCTGGTGAAGAATTTCCTCTCACTTTCATTCCTGCGACAGGGATTAAGGGAAGATTTCCCTACTGTGGTCGCACACTGTTACTGGGACAGGAGGTGCAGGGAAAACTCCCAAAAGATGACAATAAAAACATTACATACAGTCATAGGCAAATATATTGGCACCCCTGCATTTCTGTCAGATAATGCACCACTTGGCGCAGAAATTACACATGTTTAGGCATTCTCATGTTTATTTCTTTTGTTTGTATTGGTATCACACAAAAAAGTGGAGAAAAAAGCCACATTTAACACATTCCATGCAAAACTCCAAAAATGGACTGGACAAAATTATTAGCACCCTCAACTAATATTTGGTAACACAGCCCTTGGAAAAAATACCTGAAATCAATCGCTTTGTGTAACCATCAATTAGTTTCTTACACCTCTCTACAGGAATTTTGGGCCACTCTTCTTTCGCCAACTGCTCCAGGTCTCTCAGATTGGAAGGGTTCATTTTCCCAACTGCTGTTTTGAGATCTCTCCATAGGTGCTCCATAGGATTTAGATCTGGACTCATTGCTGGCAAGTCCAGTACTCTCCAGCACTTTGTTTGAAACCATTTCTGGGCGCTTTTTGACATGTGCTTTGGGTCATTGTACTGCTGTAAGACCCATGACCTCTGATGGAGACCCAACTTTCTGACACTGGGCCCTTCATTGCACCCCAGAATTCTTTGGTAGTTTTCAGATTTCATAATGCCATGCACACAGTCATGACATCCAGTGCCTGAAGCAGCAAAGCAACCCCAAAACATCAATGAACCTCCACTGTGTTTGACTGTAGGGACTGTATTTTTTTTCTTTAAAGGCCACATTTCTTTTTCTGAAAACAGTAGAATGATGGGCTTTTGCCATGGGCTGTAAACTTCTTGATAAAGTTGCACACAGTGGACACAGGAACATTAAGATCTCTGGAAATGGACTTGTAACCTTGAGATTGTCCATGCTTTTCCACAAAAACTTAGAATGTAATTATTTCTTCAATTTGGAGAAAGTGCCAATAATTTTGTCCAGTCCATTTTTGGAGTTTTGCGTGGAATGTGTCAGATTTGGCTTTTTTTTAATCCACTTTTTTTGTGTCATACCAATACAAGCAAAAGAAATAAACATAAGAATGCCGAAACATTTGTAATTGCAACAATTTTCTGCACAAAGTGGTGCATTATCTGACAGAAATGCAGGGGTGCCGATATTTTTGGCCATGACTTTATAACCCTTTCTCACTCTACCCAAAACAAGAACAAAACATCTTGGCTAGAGTTACACTTTAAATGTATGCCCTGTACTACACCCCTTATTTATTTTGAGGACAGTTTTACCTTATTCTACCCTTCAGTTAAGCCAGCAGGCCATGCACAGTGACATTTCCTGTGACAATCTGGCAGCTCTCCTGCTGTGGTTTGTCTGTCTAAAATTTGTTGCATATTGAGGTATCCTCATTTTTGGAATTCTTTTAGCACTGCTTTCCAAATCTTTGTAATACATTTACAAGGCCAGATGTTGCAGATGAGGTATTTGGTCATTTTACACAATACTATTCTTGGTTACACCCAATGTGCTGGCTATAGCAATCAGAGCACGTGACAAACCTCTGAGCTAAATCGAGGGGCTCCATTAATTTTTTGTATTAATCAGTGTATTGTGAATGCAGAAACACATTGTTCTGATTTATTGCAATAGCTAACAAAGGGGTAAATAACTTAATCACATTCTCAGTTAAAAAGTGTTTTCTCTTTTACCAGAATACCACTGGCAAAGATACCAAGATAGATCATTCACGCCTTATGGATTGTTAAAAGGCCAGTCCACGCATGCAGGGCAAAGCAACCGGTTTGCGTTAACCTCTCTCTTCCCAGAAGAACATACTCAGCTTTCTTTGTCCCCCCATGACTCCATTCAGATACCAGGAGAAAAAAATATACCTCTAGGTATAGAGGAGCATGTGGCTCGCCACCATCCATGAGACAGCAATGCCACTTGGAAAGAGTCCATAGCTCTTAGTATGCTACAACTTTGCAGCTTCTCCGGCTCCTTGCAGCTGAATAAAGCTGTGGAAATGAAAGAAGCACCAATTTTGATGGTCCTTTGTTTGCATCAGAACTGCTTCTCTTCCCATACAAGTCAATGGGAATGCAAAAGCAGCTTGAAGCAGGTTATGGTGGGCTACCAAAATAATCTAAAAAGAACCCACAAGGCGCTCCTAAGCAATTGCAAAGGCTTACATTATATAACAATGAAATACTGTTCAAAATAGCAAGGGTAGGCATAGGTCAGTTAATGCTACCCATCATATATTCATATAGACCAGTACCTTTGACTTGCAGGCCTGATCTATCTAGCAATGCCAATATTCAAATAAGCATTCAAAACACACTTCTTCTTCCTATTCCCTATAGCACATTAACCTCTTGCCGTCCGCCCGTAGTAAAAAAACGGACGGACGGCACTGCAGCATCTGCGGGTTGCCGTCTCCAGACGGCAATTTTTTTCTGCTCGCGCGCGCCCCCTAGCGGGCACGCAATCACAGCTTTCTTAAAATGGAAGGTACTTAAATATAATGACTTCCATTACACATTTAAAAAATAAGAACCTTAATCAGTTTTTTATTGCTGCCTGTGTCCATGTTGGAGATTTCCTACATCTCCTAATGTTGTGCACCATTCCCTGAAGCATTCAAGACTATCCACCACCGGAGAAGGAAAGAAGATGAAGAGGACCCTATGCATCACATGACCTGACAGCGACTAAAGGTATTCAGTTTGGGGAGCCGAAGCAGAGAACTTGGAGGGAGGCAAACCACTAATGGCAGTGACCAAGTTGGGCTTGAAGTATCAGCACAAGCTAAAATAAATTTTCTGTGTTGTTCATATCATGTGATGAGCAACTACAAGGCCTAGGGTTTAATCACACTATTAGGAGTGGAGATACTACTCTAAGCCATACACTGTATTGAATCCGAGTATACACCCACAGTGCAGTACATAAACACTGGGATATACTGTACGGTATAGTGATAATCTCATTATTATATGATACCTTGACATTGACACATACACATAAAAAGTTATTAAACTTACTATAAATGAGCTGTAATGGTTGCTCAGTTGCACTGCTACATTCAGGCCCAAAAAAGCTGGATGTATTCTTCATTATTATGGAGATTCCACGAGATTCAATAACACATAGAACCGAAAATGTAGGAGAATCTTTAGCAGTGGGATAGGTAACGAGCTGTCAGTACTTTTTCAGCATCAGTTTATCATTAAACCATGCCATGTATACTGTGTGTTTCCTATACTACAAATGAAAACCCTTTTCATTAAATGCTGTTCTCCAATAATAGCAAAACAGATGTGTTTTTAATATAATTATTCGTTTAATGGTTTTCCCTGATATAGTTAAACTTTAACAAGTCTAGTGACTTTCTTTATCATGTGTTAATTCTTAAGGACACCCCACACAATATAATAAAAAGCCTGACAGGGAAATACTTTGTCCAAAGTAAAATAACAACTATCGAAATGTAGAATTTATTTTAAATTTATAAAGAAATTTTACTAAAGGGAAGTTGGATGCAGTTAGTGCAGTAAATGGATGAATTGCTTCTAGTTGTTTTGCTGCTTGTGTTAGTGGCAGCCATGGTCCGTTATGGTATTAAGTTAAAGTTAGTCCTTCCAATTTGATACTATAGCTATAGGTGCAGCCCGTGGCCTCTTATATGACAGGCAGAGTTCCCTACTAGAGCCTTTTCACACAGGTTTTCCGATCAGGTCTGCAGGTCAGTTTTTCAGACAGCCAGTGATAGTCTATGGGTCCTATGCCCTCCTGATTGGACTGTGTGAAAGAGGCCTTACAGAGTCGTTTTCTCTGCTCCTATTAAGTGGGGAGTTTCCCACTTTTTGTGTTCCAGCAGCGTATGTTACTTCCTCTATAATATAATCTAAATAAAAAATTCAGCAGAGTTGAAACCTCTAGTAATGGCCACAGCAGATGTGCAAAACTAAGAAACCAAGTGCATATTTCCCAAAACTCCTTGACTATGAGAAAAATATAAGGAATTTGTAGATGGTAAGCATCTAACTAAAACTGAAATAGCAGTTTTGTGGACTAAACCTTTACAGGGTCAGTCCAGCTTTAAGAAATAATGGAAACATTTACATAAGTCTAAATTTAAAGACAAGTGGTAAAAAGGTGGTAAAAATTTTGTAAAAACATCCCTATCTGCAATACTCACCTCTACCCCAGTGCTGTCCCGTGAAGTTAAAAGGCTATGGGGTAAGTTTTTTTCCCCATAGTTCTCTTTAGGGTCATGGGAGGACATATGCTAACCTCCTTTCGTGACCCAAAAGCTCAGTATATAGCGAGCTATTGCCCTCGATATACAGAGAGCGGTGATTGATAGTCACCGCTCTCTGCAGGGAGATGATCAGGAAGTGACCGAACAACGGTATGTCCCTCCAGCTTCTTTGTCATAGGTTGACTCTAATTATGTGGATGAGGGAAAATCACTCACCTCATAGTTCTCCTTTGCACCACTTGTCTTTTGGGTTGAATAGCGCCCAGCATGAGTACAGGGCACCACTATTTGCAGCATTCAGGGATGGTGGAGTAATATACAGAAGAAGAGTACCCAGCTCAAAGATTGGCTTTGAAGCCCTTTTTGTGGGTGGCAATATTTTTCAACACATAACAGATGTCCTGCTGAGTAATCTATAGCTACTTTCTCTGGAATTCTGCATCCCAAAGGTCAGCAACAATACAAACTATCCCAATTTTTGGCACCTGAAAAGTCCTGGGACATGCTTAATTTTCTCTATATACTTAATGTAATTTGAGAGCACCCAGTACCACCTGTACCCCAGCATTCACAGCCTTACTGTTCTTGGAAGTCAATATCTGCCTTGATTGGATTATCGTGATTCAGTTAATCATAGAGAAATTAGTAAAAAAAGATTTCTTGTTGGTTATTATGGATTACTGCTAATTACCTGGCTGTTTTGCTATTCTCTGGTTCCAGTACTTTGAGTCAATGACCCTAAACATGTGTGCAGATCGGAAAGTCAGGAATAAGTGAGAAGTCCTTATCTGCAGAGTTCACTCATACTGTAGTAAAGGGTTCAACATACCAGCTAGGTAACTAGCATTTTCAGAAATAAAGGTCAGCAATGGCAGCCTCCATGATTCTTTCATAGGAGGATTCCTTAAAGCGATCCTGTCAGGTTAAAATTAAATCCAGATGAAAAGTCCATGCAATAAAAGTGCTTTTGGGAGTCTCCTTCCTGGTGGCTTGTCTCCTACCTTCCCTCCATTCCAGCACTGCAACTCTTCAGCATTTAACAATTCCAGGAGTGTCAGATGCCTGTTACCCCTACTGTTCCATCATCTGACCCTTACGTCACTGCTTAAAAGAGATCTTAAGTCCCAGCATATACTATCCTTTTATAACAACAACGGAATACATACTATAGATGTTTTTGATAATGCAATCAAAGCTTTATTGAAAAAAGCCCTTTTATGTAGTGGGTAGAGATGAGCCTGAGCTTGGTGTGAACCCAATTCACCTGAGTTTGCCCAAGCCCGCTCAAAACTATTACTGCCACTGCCCACCTCCCGGCCCAATCAGAGGCATTGGTAGCTGCGGGGTGGGCAATGCACCTCTCTGGAGGAGGAGATGGTAATAACAGTTTTGAATGGGTTTGGGCCAACTGACAGGCTTCTAACTGTCCACACTTTCAAAAACTTCCTGGATTCCTAGTGTTCTTGTCTTTCCTACATGTCTTTCCCTGCTGCTTGATGTGATGCAATCTCAATTTCTCAAGACTACACAGCCCATAATGCATTGCGTCCAGCAAGCAATGATAATCTTACATTGTTCAGTTATTGGATTGTAGTTCAGAAGGCAGGCTCTCTGAGTCGTGACACAAGGAAGTTCATATTCACAGGGTGCAGTGAAATGGTGTCACTGCAATGAGGAAGTACATCCTATGGGCCTCTCAATAAGCAAGTTTACAAACTTCTAGATCAATATGGTTATTAGGAGTGGGATTGAATTTATGGAAATTCAATATAGAAATACATATTTATTTGTAGTTTTTCTCCATAGATACCCTTTAGGTTGACCATACACTATTAGAGTTTTTTTATTCAGCTGAACAAGCTAAAAGGACGACCTTTTATCTGGAATGCTTTTTACCTGAAAGGGTTAAACAGTACAAAATATTGATTGCACATCATTTTTATGTTGCTGTTTCATACATATCATTATAACTTTGTTGTCACAACAAGCTGTTTCCTACATTGGCCATGTTTGTTCTATTTTGGGCCTACATGTATCAGATAAGCTTTTATAATAAATACATCAGAAACGTCATATTGACAGTCTTCCTCATATTTCCAAAATAAGCAGCGTTTCCATTCTAGCGTGAAATGCCAGCTAGTGATAAATTAAATCCGCCCTCCCACAGGAATAATATCCTGTCTGCCTGAATGGACATAGTATAAGTTACAAAAAAATGTTTTGTGTTCCGTTCTAATTCAATTATGCCGACCTGGGGATTGGATATTCTGTCTTTCAAACAACTAGTGAAAATCAGTAGCAGCTGGGCACGCAACAGATCACTAATAATTGACTTTTAAATCGTATTAATAAGTGTTATTCCGACAGGTATTATGGCTAGATCGGTGACGTTTATTTTCAAATCATGCTCAAGGTGCAAAACTTTGCACAGCATGCTATAAATGTAGAGATAACATCAATGCCACATTAGCCCTGAAGTGGTTAAATATGTGTTTTTCATTTGGGCACTAATGCAATCCAGGCATCCTCTGCTCTCCATCTCTTGCATGTACAGTAACACTATCCTGTCTTTTTCCCTGCTGCTCAGTCTGAGTTCACCCCACTTCCTCTCAGATTAGGGATACACACTGTGGAATGCTATGTTACACTCCATCCTCTCCCTCCTTATATCACTGCTGGACAAACATCCCTCTCAGCCTCCTGTAGTGACACCCATAAACTTCAAAGGGGAGGAGATGGGGAGTGGCGGAGCTCTCAGACACATATGTACAAAAAGCACATGGTTTTCCAATAAATTTGCAGTCACTGGGATATCTTCTTCCCCGGCTTGTCTTTATCCTTTGCTGAGGTCCCTGGAAATGTTGTGTTTTTAGTGGAGTAGGTGACAGCCCTGTTTTCTGCATCAGGTCTACTAAGTTTGGAGCAGCATCAGCAGCTGTCGTATGACAGAGTAGGAGGGAGTTCAACTCAGGCTCAGCAAAGTCTGCCGGGGAGAGACTGAGTACTATCTGCTTCTTTTTTCAGGGAGCTGGGACTGAGAAGACAGAGGGCTGAGCCCCTCATAAGGGTGTCACCTAGCTAGGCAATATGGACATATAACAACTCAGAAGACCACCAGGCTAGAGACTACTCAACAGAGGCACCTCCAGTCTGCCTGCAGTATCCACTACAGTGCCAAGATGAAAGGTAAGCCTCTGGACAGTATATATACATTGGAGGGGGGTTACTAAAAGTGGAGCTGGTAACCAATCAGCTTCTATCTTCAGCTCAGTCAGTTAAGCTTTAAAAGTGAAAACTAGAAGCTGATTGGTTGCCATGCACAGCTGCTCCAGATTTTGTCTGTTCCAGTCTTCCTGCTGCTTCTATCAGAGTTATTTACAATAGTTTACCGTTCTTTGCAATATTAGTGAGCATACCTTATTTTTTAGGACAGTGTTAGGCAACCTCAGCACTCCTGCTGGGGTGAAACTACAATTCTTATCATGCCTCTGCCTCTGCAAGTTATGCCTGTGGCTGTCAGGGACTTGCAATACCTCGTGGGACTTGTAGTTCCACAACACAAATTCTGTTTTCTCTAAACGCAGCTACACCGACAGCACCTAAACGCAGTTTGAACTGTACCATTAAAAGTCATTTGTAAGCATTTAGAAACTCAGGTTTGATACTGCAAGTGTGAATGAGGCCCAAGGCTGCGTCTGACCTGGCTTGCTTTGCGTTCCTTGGGATGTAACAGGTCCCATTTTGATCCTTGAAAACTCATCTCTTCACCTCCACATAACTGGACTTTTACTTCTTCCATCAGCTCATCCCTCCCAATTAATGTCTTTTGTATCGCCTCCCCCTCTTACTGGAGTGTAAGCGCTCAAGACCAGGGCCCTCCTAACCCTCCTGTATTGAATTGTATTGTAACTGTACTGCCTTCCTTTATTTTGTAAACTGTTAATGATACATACTTCCTGAATAATAATAATGATGATAATAATAATAATTGCAGGAAAAGCAGATCAATCCCGAGCCTTGTGTTGTGATTTGCGGAGAGCTCACACAGCCCTGTGTTTGAATACATAAGGCAGCATTTCACAACAAAGCACATCTAGGTAAGCCCTATCTCTCTTGTCAGCTCAGGTAGTATGGTAGCCTGCTGGAAAGTTCCTTGGCCCCTGTTTGGCATTGTACTGATGTGTTTTTTTGTCCTCCGCTCCCCTAAGCACAGCCCCACACTGGCCTTTCGTGATGTGCTGTGTTTTCCTGCACACATCTGGAAATGGTTAGGTGCCAGTGGAGGCAGGACTGGCTTGTGAAATATATTTGGCATCCTTCTATCCAGGATCCACTGACTGGAAAATATTTGCTTTTTTCTCAACATATTTGAGATCTGAGCATAAGTGGAGGTTACAAGTATGAGACATGCTGCTCCAATTAGGGCCAGTGAGACACAGAGCATCCAGTCCAGGAGAAGTTCAAGTGACTTACAGGACATTACTACACTCTTTGGAGGTTTACAGAGTCAGTAAAAACAAACAAGCAGAACAATGTATTTATTAAACTGGCATACTGCTTTCATTGTAGCTAGAAGGACCTTGAGGACATGAAGCTTATTTATGAGCCCTGCTGCTGCAAAAAGATATGTTCCAGATTCTGAATAATAAAGAAAAGATTTGATCTGGAAAATGACACAGCGACTGGACGTTTATGTGTTCATAGCGGGGTCACACTAACCATTTGATAATATAGTATCGATCTATAACTTTTAAAAACCTTCACTTCCTGTCCGAGAAGGAATCCCTCCAAAAAGAGTGGAAATCCCAAGTGGTCAGCAGGGTCACCAGAACTAGTGTCCCCATTGGAGGATTTCCCATTTATTCCTGTTCTCATGAAAACCCCAAATGTGGGATTTTCTTTCATTTTCACTTCAGTGATAATGGTCACCAGGACATATAAGAAAGGCAAATCTCCCCTACGGGGACACAGACAGCAAAAAACAGGTGTTTTAATGTATCTCCACTTTATCCAAAACAAATTTTGGCTTCAGTTGCACTTTAAGCATTTAGCCAATTCAACTTCAGTTCACTTGAATGGCTGTAAAGTGATGACTACATTTCCAGCATGTGTGCACCAACTGGTCATTTCATATTACCTTCCACTTTAAGCCCCCTTCCCACACGTATTGCTACATGTGTGGCCCAGACATTTATCATTAGCCATTTGTAACTTCAAGCAGAACCTGTAGTGGAAGAAATGGAGAATTCTATTGCTGACCTCATTGTGAAAGCGCTAGTTGCTTGGCTGTCATTGGGATGCAATACTTTCTGAATCGCTGGCCAAGTATGCAGCCCAGGAGAGTCAGAATAACGTGGGAATTCCTGAGCCTACTATATGAGATCAGGAACACAAAAAGTAGTAAAGCCACTGATTTACTATGACATCCATGTAACTAGCGTTTTCAGAAGGGGATGTCAGCAATGGTAGCATCCGTACCTCCTAACACCTTTTACTTGTTGCTCCCAACAATCAACCAGCTGTTAGCTTATATATTGCAAGTTGCACAGGAAAAATGACTATTGGTCCATTCACATCTAGTGCGTTGCAGTAAGGCATGTGAGGTAATTTACGATATTCATGCATTACCATGTGTTGTGTTAAGGCAACCCATTGTTCTAAAGGCAGCCCATTGACCATACTGCAACAAACTGAAAATTGGACATTTCCTTTTTTTTTTTAATGCAGAGCACCACAATGCACAGATGGTTCACATCCTCATGTTACAGTGCTCTACAAAGTAAGTGCCTCGTGCTGCCCTGTCTAGGTATATTAGGGTACCATTCTAAAGCTTTAGTGAATGTGGTTGGTCTTTATGTCAGCAAATTGGCCCCACATTAGGCACAACTGCTGTAAAGGATTCAGAGGTATGTAAAGTAGAATCATTAGGAAGCATGTTTGTGTATTTGGATTCCATTATAGACCTGCCTGTGCATTCATATTGCGCTATAGGCCTCTCTGTGCATTTTCATGTTCTGTTATAGGTCTGTCTGTGCAGATGTATTCTGCTATAGGACTGTCTGTGCATATATATTCTGCTGTAGGCCTGTCTGTGCGTTCATATTCCGTTATAGGCCCGTCTGTGCGTTCATATTCCATTATAGGCGCGTCTGTGTGTTTATATTCTGTTATAGGCCTCTCCCATTACAATATTTATTAGAAGTTTAACTCAAGCTGCCCATACACCTGACTAATATCGTATGATAATCGTGGGTGATCCCGCGATCGTACGATAATCGTAAGGTGTATGGGCAGCGTGCAACCGCATTTACTGTATGGTCGCACGGTTTTCGTATTACGTGCGCGTATTTCGTATTACGAGTTGCTCAATCGCAAGACGAAAGCCGCACGGCCCGAGGTGCGCAAGCGCACACTGCCCGCTCACCATTGCAATCATCTGTAAGGCCTCCCCTCAGCGGGGAGGACATGCGGTGATCGCAAGTACGATCTGCCTGTCCAAGATGGGCAGGTCGTACGAAATTTTAATCACCTTACAACCAACGCACAACGAAAGTCGTGCGATGGTTGTAAGGTGTATGGCCAGCTTAAGTGTAATAACTTTGTCTAGCACCTGCTGAAAGTGTGTTTGAATGGAAAAGGCTTCATTTAACAAGAACACCTGTTTCTATAAGCCCTAAGGCCTCATGTACACTAGCTGGCTGTGTTTAAGCAGAAGTAATCTGGTGAGTATAAACAACTTTATATTTCCGAGATCACTTTTTCTGTGCTAGGCATAGTCGCGTTTAAATGCGTTTATACGCGTTGATACGTGTTTACACGTATTTTGCAGATTAAAACTGGGCAAACAGATCCAGGACACAGAAACATCTACTTTGGGTAAACACTTCCAGAACAAATGCACCTAGACACTGCTGGACGTCTAGGTGTGCATTCTGGCATAGAAAAGCATTGATATAGGTGCGTTTAGGAATGAGCTTCAAACGCACCTGAACTCATGTTTGTTCAATGTAGTGTGCATGAGGACTAAATGTTATTACAGGGAAATGTCTGACTAACACAACTTTTGTGTATGTGTTTGGCTATAATAAAGGAAAATTGATAGAATTAGCACACATCATAAGAATCACACAAATCAGAAACCCAAATGATCTTAATTCATGAATTGTATAGTTTTTTTTGCAGACTAGACAATTTGCAGGTATACAGTATATCCTGACATAACTTTGCAGTTTGCCGATTCCCTGATGTTTAAAGCAGTTTATTCATCACTATTTGAAATATATACTATACTTCTACATTATTTGCAGCTGCAATTCAGGATATCAGAACACGAATGCAGAAAGAAAACTCTTATGTTAGCTTTACTAGGGAATGAGAAAGAAGCTTATTCCATGGCAACCACAAGCAGCAGTACTTACTGTATGCAATGCTAATCATGGCCACACACGATGCTGTTCTGGCAAAGAAATCAGGCAAGTAGCCCAGAGGTAGAGCTGATGTAGTAAATTGGAAGAAAAGAACCTGGGGGTGTTGACAGCAATAAAAATCAGGTTTAAATTTGCCAACATTGCAAAGTTAATCAGCTAGGATAGCTGTGTTGTGGGAAATATCAATTTCTACTGAAAGCAAGGAAAAGCTGAAAACACTGCAGTGTTTTCTATGGCAGAAAATGCAGATGAGGACTACTCCCAGTATCCATCAAGAACAGATCAGCAATAATCTGCACAGCCAGATGACACAGAATTTGAAAAATTCAGGAGCCAGCACAGCTGGTTTAGAAATACAGGAAAAAAACAACCATAGACATCAGTACAGATAACCACAAAAAGTTACATGCCAGCTGGTATTCTGAGTTCCTGGGATTTATCCAGTTTTACAGAACACTTGGACCTTTACAGCTTGTTCTTAATGTGTCTAGCCAAATATGACAAAGATCCACCAGCACAAGGGTTGTGACTAAGAGTTGGACCTGCTTGTGAACATTGAATTTACAGATAGTAAGTAAGAGTTTATTTGCACATTAAAAAAAAGAACAATTTCCAGGCTACCACTGCTAATTTATCATTCTAAAGATGCTGGTTCCTGTGCTATTATGCTTACCCCCTAACTTCAATACTTTGGAGTTGATTTACTGAAGGCAAATAGGCTGTACACTTTGCAAGGGAATTTTACAGTGACACTAAGGAGTTAGAGTTAAATGTTAAAAAAGTACCTTAAAGGAGAACTATGGGGTTAAGTCTTTTCCCCATAGTTCTCCTTAGGGTAACGGGAGGACGCAAACTAGCGTCCTCCCGTCACCCTAGGCTCAGTATTGAGACACCGCAGCTGCGGCGTATCTATACTGGTATGCCGCAGCTGAAGCGGATCCCGACAATTGTGCCGGGAAGCGCCCAGCTGCGTGACTGACAGCTGGCTCTGCCTATTTAGAGGCAGAGCCAGCTGTACCCGCCCCCTCCCCCGTCCGATCCGCCAGTCAGAGCTGGCGGATCGGAGCGGGGAGGGGGGAATCCAGTCCCTCCCCTGTCACGGCAGAGAGCCGTGACAGGTTCGAGAGGTTTGCGAACGCCGGTATGTGTTCGCTCACCTCCCGATCTACTGAGCCGACCTGTGACAGTCTCATTGTCACAGGTCGGCTAGAACTATGAGGTGAGTGTAAAGCACTCACCTCATAGTTCTCCTCTAAATATTACCAAAAATGTGTCTTATTTGTGCATCACTCAGCTGTAGATCCTCAAATCATCTCTGAATTCATGCCTACACTGTTTTTCCTTCTGGAGGGTGGCTACTTTTGTTTCCCATGGTCCCGGTGTGTGTTGTAAAGTAGCCACCGCTCCAAGCTCATTCCTGTGATGGACTACAATCTCATGTTTAGTTTACTAATTTGTTCTGAGATTGTAGTCCATCACGGGAGCAAGCTTAGACTGGTGGCTTTTTTTTTTACAACACACAGGGACCTTGGGGAACAAAACTAGGCACCCTCCAGATGGAAGGATGATGTCAGAATTAATTTGGAGATGATTTGAGGATTTACAGCTGAGTGATAAGATACATTTTTGTTAATAGTAAAAGGTACTTGGATGCATTTTTAAGGTTTAACTCCTGAGTTTAGTGTCACTTTAATGAATCAGTTGACGTTCTGTTGACTTCCATCATCCAATCATGTGCAAGTAAAAATACAGGTTTTTTTTATTTTCCTTGTGCATGATTGGATACTCGCAAAGTGAATTTTCACCACATTCATTTCCTTGAAAAGTGAACAACCTATTTGCATTTAGTAAATTAACCCCACTGAGTCAATAAAGAAATCCTATATAGAGGTTGCCATTGTTGACCACTCTTTTTGAAAATGCTAGTGTCTTGTTTGTCCTGCTGACCCTTTCTCTTCAGTAATTTAGTCACTTAATTGGAACAAGAAGGAAAATAAGGACTTCTCATTTTGCACTGACAGGCAGCCATGCACTGACGTACATCAGTTGAAATCAGTGCAGAAGGACTTCGCTGCCGTTCGCCCCATTCTCATAGGGGCCGAACGGCAGTGAGTGAATAGCCAAATGCTGCCGATCAGCATTCAGCTCGGCTATTCTGCTCGGTACCTCCAAGGTAGCGAGCAGAATAGAAAATAAGTGAAAAGAATGGGAAAAAAAAGTTTAAAAATGATTTCAAAAATGTAAAAAAATAGGAAAATTAAAAAATTAATTACAATATTTTAAAGAAAAGATTAAAAAAAATAAAAAGCTGCATGTGAAGGACTCCTGCCGCATAATGAAGCATCTGACAGATGCCGGCAAAAGAAAAACAATTGGGCGGAGCTAGAGTGACCGCTAGCTCCACCCATTTTTCCTATTGGCCGGAACCTGCCAGAGTCTTCTAGAAGGTCCCAGCCAATGAATAAGAACTGGACGTCACGGCCGGCTCTGCCCCCTTGTTATTATTTAATGACAGTTCAGTGTCCCCCGGTCATTTGGGGACACTGATCTGTCATTACAACTGGGCTCCGCCCAGCTGTCATTTGCCTTTGGCTGGCCATTCGCCCTGCTTCAGCTGACACTTGGCCTTTGACTGTCACAGCCAATGAATAAAAACTGGGCAGAGCCGGCTCTGCCCAGTTGTTATTGTTTAATGACAGATCAGCGTCTCCAGGTCATTTGGCTTATTCACGATGGCATAGTAAGCTACATTATATCTGCTTTTATTCTTCTGTATAGGTAAATTGGAATGTAATAATAATGCAGGGTAAATGCACCATAAATGCATAGTCAACGCATTGCAAATGCATTTCAAAATGTATCTTTTGTTTCCTTGAAAGCAGCAAAAGCATTATTTCTGCAACATTTGACTTCCCTCTGGGTCCAGACACCCATGTGCATAAACCCTAAATCTGTGGAGGGCAAGCTTATAAAGTGTTAATAAAAACACATAATTATCTGATAACAAGCACCTTAGTTCCTAAAAGTCATAATGGACACAGTGCAGTGTTACTGAGCCTGTCCCGGTCAGGATAGTGTTACACGGTATGGTCATGGCTCACATCACTCTGGAACTTGAGTACTTCCTTTACACTTGCCAAGTTGCCTCTCAACAGAGCCATAACCAGGGTATCTTTCCAGACCTCAACACAAGTGAAATACAGGTGACTAAACACATTTCATATGTAGTTAACTTGCAAATCACAGGCTTGAGTCACTTTTGGCAAGGGCTGCATGTACAGCCTTACCTCTTTTATAGGGGTATTTTTGGAGGTGAAAAGTTGAGAAATAAGTTGCTGCTTTCTTTTGTAATTTGACAAAATATTTTTCTCACTAAAATATCAAATATGTGACTTCTGGATGACCAGAAAAGCTCAGTGTAAGCAGCTAGTTGATATGTGTTCTCCCTACATGACTGAAAGGGAGTTCAGAATTTCAGGCTTGTGGTATTTAGGAACGAGACATACTTCACCCATTGTTTTTGACAAATGTTTATTATATCATCATTTGCCTTTTCCAGGTTCTGTACCATAGTCATAGATATTTCCAGGGGAAGTCGAGTTTTTGTGGCTCTCTGGGAATCACTAAAGTAAAAGTTTTCCTAAATGGATCTTTGGGAAATTAAATACAAATTCCCAGACATTAAACCCTTGATGGGGTACTGCTCATACTTGAGATGGGACAACCCTCAGGCAGGTTTGTGTTTAAACTGCGAGTTATTGTGTTTTGTTAAAGCCCAACTCCATGAAATACGTCTTCTGTTTTCATAGATTTTTGTAGGCATTTATAATGAGTCACATACAAATTGTTTGCAACCGGTAATACACAAGGAATAGGGATGAGCTCAGGTTTGGGCCAGGTACAGTCTGAACCTGAGCTCCTCTGAACCCAGAATCAAGCTCTGTCTGCTGCTGCCCAATCAACTGGAGCAATTCACGCCACAGTAGCACATAAGCAAACGGGCAGGTGCTGTGATGTCATTGACCCTATATGGCCACATAGTGATATTTGATTGATGATATTGACCTAATATGGCCATGTGACCATATAAAATCAATGATGTCAGCACAAGCATCTGATTGTTGGTGCATTCCCTTAGGTGTGCTAGGTACAGGTCTAGCGAGGCACAATTAGCCCCGTCCTTGGACTCTAATGGATTATTGGATTGTTTTGTGTTAGAATATTAGGTTGTGGGTGGTCACACCACAGCCAAAGTGTTTTGTTTTAGACAGAGCAGTAAAGGGTTAGAGCCCCATGTCAGGTTTGTATCATTCTCTGTGTTCCTGTTAGGGGGATTTGCCCTCACCCCTTGCCAGGACTGAAAGTAATGGAAATTCTCTCCATTGGGGAGATAACAAGTAAGTAGACTGTGAAAGGGATAGAATTTCTCACAATGTTTTTATTGTCTGTCAATCCCTGTCCACGTGATGACCACACTTATCATTTCATGTGTGGGGGTCACATCTTCAGGAATTGGGGGATATGTTCTCAATGGAGTCAAATAAAAACCTGGCAAAAATTGTAATTCTTCCCTACACTGCCCAAAATCTGTCTGGAGTAAGACTTGGAGTAGATAGAAACCCTAAGAGGACAACATTTTATTTGTTAAATCATTGTGTATGTTTTTTGTTAGAAAATTCTGTTTTTTCATCCTTCTTTGCATCTTACTGCTGCTGATCTCCTGCATCCTCTTTCCGCTACTTCCTGTCTACATGCATTTGCTCCATCATCAGCTGCAAATTGTTACTCTGGACTGGCTCCTTGAAACTGAATAAAGTGGACCATGTCGGGGCAATGTGTGTCGGCACAGCGCACGCGACAGGGTACCAATGCATGAGCACAATAGGAGACAGTTGTCACGCTATAACAGGAACTGCCTTACAAAAGCACCTTCATTGCGGTATCACCAAGTATTACTTTACTAAAGGTTATAGCTGTTTATATAAGATTGTAGTGATTGGGTTTAGATGAATTGTAAGCAATCACTAAGGGGGTTATTCACAAAGTTGCCGAAGCAGCCGAATGAACAACCGAGTCGCATTGAAGTGAGCCGAACAATGTTCAGCTATTTACTACGGCTCAGTATGGCTGATTTCAGCCGTGCATCGGCTGCACTTCGGGCTCAGCCGAAATGCAGAAGGACTTCGACTCAGCCGATCCAACATCTGGATTGGATGAGCCGAAACTCCAGCGGCTCACTCGCTGCCGTTCACCCCTAATCTCATAGTGGCCGAATGGCGTGAGTGAATAGCCGAATGCCGCCGAGCTGCATTTGGCTCGGCTTTTCTGCTCAGTACCTCCGTGGTAAAAAGAAAAGGAAAAAAAAGCAGTGACAGTAAGCTCCGCCCAACTGTTTCCTATTGGCCGGCACCTGCTAGAGTCTACTTGCAGGTCTTGGCCAATGAATAAAAACTGGACGTCACGTCCGGCTCCGCCCACTTGTTATTGTTTAATGACAGTTCAGAGTCCCCAGGTCATTTGGGGACTCTGTTCTGTCATTACAACTGGGTGGAGCCAGCCGTGAGATCACGGCTGGCTCTGCCCACCTGCCATTTGCTTGGCGAAAGGCTTCAGTTGAGCCGAAGCAAACCTCTTCGGCTCGCCTGAACTGCTCGGCTGCCTTCAGGTGCTGTAGGGGCTATAGTGAATAGGTCGTGCAGCAGCCCTTCGGTTCAACTGAACCGAAGGGCTCCCGCAACCGTAGCTAGCTGAAGGATCAGCCGAAGCTAAGGCTGGATCCTTCGGCAGCTTTGTGAATAGACCCCTAAGTCACTGGCAAGTACAAGGGCGGAATTTTTTTTAACCATAATGCACTGCATGGGCTGTGAACTATAGCCAGCAAGCTCAGAAAGGCAAATAAGGGTGGTTTTGGATAATGTACCCTCCCTATAAAAGGGGGCACAGAGCAGCCATGTTCTCTGTGTATTCAAAGCTGCTGTAGGGAAAGAATAGGGAAAGATATGTACAAAACCCTGCTGGCTCCTCCCACCAGCCATGATCTGCCTGCATTTCATAGCGAAGCACAGAGACGCAGTGATGACGCCGCCGGGTCTAAAATAAGATCTGTAATAAAAACAGAGAAGTTTTATTTCATAAATTCATTAGCATGTTGATGAGGGGCAGGGAGGAACCGTGGAAGGCAAAATATAAGGGATTCAGAAACAACAACTGGTAGACTTATCCCATGAGGAATGAGCATCATTGGAGAGTTTAGACTCAGATGCATCATAATGTCCCTGTCAGTAAAATGATGATGTCTGCATGCTGCTGTTGAATTAGTATTGACTCCAAGAGCCCATGCCTTTAATTCCCTACTGGAAATGCAGAGGGAGCAAGAGCTGGAACCCCATTTTAGCCAATTGGCCTGGAACTATACCCCCTTATGACTTTGGTAGTTCTACCACTGCTGGGTAGCACTAGGAAATAAAACTCATTCTACACTAAAAGTAATAATACACCACCATGGCCACAAAAAATATGCTAAACGATAAGTACAGTACTGTGTAATTACTTTTGTGATTTATAGTCTGCACAAACATACATGAAGCCAATAAGCATGACCTTCCTGCTGTTATCATAACAACATGCTTTATTACTTCCTATTCAAAATACAGATGAAAGGCAAAAATACAATGACAAAATATGTATCACTGGATTTGTTGCATCCTGTCACAAGCTTATTTTTATTGACTTAGCACTGAAAATGAAATTTAGAGATTAAAGTATATCTACAAAAATGATTTTGGATTGGTTTATTTGGGTGTGTAAAGACACAACGTTTTCTTAAGATTGTGCAGGTGCTAAATAAATACTATCTCATCTATTAAAAAAAAATAGACAAATGTATTAACTTGATAAATGTACTAAAATAACTTCTTATTTTAAATGAATATCCTGCAGTTGTAGTGAAATGCTTCTTTAAAGAGAACCATTCACAATTGGGTTATGTAAGTAGCTGAATAACCAGTCTTAGGCACTGGCTTTAGCTTGTATAGCAAGCTTTTGCAAGCTTTCAGCAAATGTCAAACTCCAGTTTGGTGGGGTCTTAATAGGACCTCCCAGATCTTAATGAGATTAAGATCCAGGTCAGATTTTAATAGGAGTGCTGACTGTCACTTTAAACAAATTGTTAGAAGGCTTCCTTGAGCTTCATCCCTACTTCAAGTGTGTTGAAAGCCTCCTGGCTGGTTGTTTATAGTGATAGTCAGCACTAGAGCTGCAACAGTTAATCGATTAAAATCGACGATTGAAAAAGTTGGCAACGTTTTCGATCGACAAAAAGTGCTCACACTGTAGAATACCACCAGCTATAGAGGAACAACAAATCCCAGCAATAATATATTAAACACCCGGTATAATGTATTATTGCTGTGACTTGTTGTTCCTCTATAGCTGGTGGTATTCTCCATTGCGCTGTATAATGTATTTTTGCTGGGATTTGTTCCTCTATAACTGGTCAGTGGTAATCTGCATTGCGCAGTATAAATCATTATACAGCGCAATGGAGAATACCACCAGCTATAGAGGACTACAAATCCCAGCAATAATACATTATATACAGCGCAATGCAGAATAACGCCAGCTACAGAGGACTACAAATCCCAGCAATAGTACATTATAGTATAATGTACTATTGCTACATTCCTCTATAGCTGCTGGTATTCTGCACTGCGCCGCTGTATAATGTACTATATTGCACACCACACTTTTTTTTTACTTCCACCGCGCCAAGCTTGCTCCCGTGATGGACTACAATCTTAACACAAACTAGTCGTCAATCACTGGAGCCTTTTTTTTTTTTATCCGATTAACCGATTAATCGAACTCAATAATCGGCCAACTAATCGATTATGAAAATAATCGTTAGCTGCAGCCCTAGTCAGCACTACTATTAAGATCTACTGTATGTTTACCATCGCTATACTAAAACTGAACTTTCCTTTAAAGTCTTTAACAAAGCTGCTTGAAGTTTGCAGAAAGTTTTGCTAAAGCCTATTGCACACGCTGCTCTTATTCAGGCTGAAGCCTAAATAAACAAGGCCTTAAATTATAGACCTCTGCCTCCTTACCTATAAAAGACTCCATATGCTGTTAGACATTAGGCATTTCACAAGGCAGCAAGGGTCAGAGTTCATGTGACGTTTTACTCCCTAACACATTTAAAAAGTATCAGAAACAAACTAAAGAAAATAGAACAAAGGGTACAAATATGAATATTTTCTAACTTTGCAACTTTAAAATTGAAAGAAGAACTCCGAGCACTCTGGTCTTGACTATTGTTACTCCCTCTTCAACCGTCCTACCTCTATAAAGGCTATCCCCCCTTCAGTCTACCATGAATGCAGCTGCTAGATTAATCCACCTAACCAACTGCTCAGTGTCTGCAACCCCCCTCTGCCAATCCCTACACTGGTTTCCAATAGCCCAAAAGGATAAAATTCAAAATATTAACAACCACTTACAAAGCCATCCACAACTCTGCCCCCGGCTATATCTCAAACCTGGTCTCAAAGTATCACCCTAACCGTCCCCTCCCCACCCTAACCGTCAAAAGACCTCCTGCTTTCCAGCTCCCTCATCAACTCCTCCCATGCTCGCCTCCAGGACTTCACTAGAGTCTCTCCCATCCTATGGAACTCTCTACCCCAACCTGTCCGTCTATCTCCCAATCTGACTGCCTTTAGGTGATCCATAAAGACTCATCCCTTCAGGGAAACCTATCCCACCTCAACCTAACCACTGAACTATCACTTCCTCAAACAATTCATCCCCACGCAGCTACCACCTCTTGTATCACTTGCCCCTCCCTTTTAGATTGTAAGCCCTCACGGGCAGGGCCCTCCTTACCATCTTCTCTTGAATTGTATTGTAATGTCTTCCTTACATTGTAAAGCGCTGCGCAAACTCTTGGCACTATATAAATCCTGTATAATAATGTACAAAATTAACCCTTACAGTGGGCATATCCCCCACACTGCAAGGATTAAGTGCTCGTTTTGGCATAGGGTCTAAAACAAAAAAGATATACTTACCCATGCCTAGTCCCATCTGGCTGCTAGACCGGTCCCTGCAGCTGTCCCAGGCTCCGGCAGTCTAAGGATCCATGGTGACATCACATCCATTGACTTGCACTGGACATGAGGAGGCAGAGGGACATTCCACAGCCAGAGTGGAGAGAGAGGTGAGTGGTCACTGCTGCGGGACCGAGGATAAGGTAGTGTTTCTTTTTTATACTGCAAGGGTTAATTTTTTAACATGCTCGGAGTTCTTCTCTAAAGAAGAACTTCAGGCAAAAATGTTTTTATTTAAATGTGCTGTGTAATAATAAGTTACTGCTGATTAGGTGTATATTACTTGCAGGAATGCTGTATTTAATTCTGTAAAGTTTTGTCCATGCCAGGAATTATAGAGAGATGGCCCGCTGTGGCTATGAAAGCTGTGACTCTCATACACAGAAGCTGCAGTGTTGTTTCTCCATTCCTCCCTTCTCTTCCTCAATTACAGAATATTTAGAATTTTGTGAATGATCCACAGAATACAAGTTGTTCTGTGACTGTACAAGGGAGGAGCAGGGGTCAAAAAATAACAGTGCAGCTTCAATGTATGAGAGCTCAGCTCTCCTATCACAGTGCCAGAAGAATAGGGAGAGCTACACTTCATGGCATGAAGTATAACTCTCACTATGCTTCCAGCACTTCTCCACACTTCCTCTTCCCTTGTCCATTCACAAAACACTTTGGGGTCTATTCACTAAGCTGCCGAGGGCAGCCGAGTGAATGACCGATCTGAAGCGAAGTGAGCCGAACAGTGTTCGGCTATTCACTTCAGGCTGGTACGGCTAATTTCAGCCGTACACCGGCTGAAATCAGCCGTACATCGGCTTGCTTCGTGTGGCTTCGG
>NW_017307508.1:143575-155469 GCF_000935625.1 Nanorana parkeri
TTCGGCTTTCAGCACGGCTCAGCCGAGCCGATGCATATGCGTTCGGCTAGGCTGAGCCGCTCGGCCATAGTCGGGAGCTGTACGGACTATTGCGAATAGCCCGTACAGCACCCCTTCGGTTCTACTGCACCGAAGGGGTCCTGGTGCCGAAGCTAGCCGAAGGATCAGCCGAAGCTACCGCCAGATCCTTCGGCAGCATCGTGAATAGACCCCTTTGTATTCTGTAAACTAGAATGCAAATATTTTTTGAATGGGCAAGAGGAGAGTATGTGTATGAGAGCCACAGCTCTCTGTCACAGCGCTGGAAGTATAGTAAGAGGCATGAAGTATATCTCTATATCACTATACTTCCGGTACTTCCCCGTCCCTCCTATTCCCTTGTCCATGCACAGAACACTTTGTATTCTGTAAACTAGAATGCAAATATTTTTTGAATGGGCAAGAGGAGAGTATGTGTATGAGAGCCACAGCTCTCTGTCACAGCGCTGGAAGTATAGTAAGAGGCATGAAGTATATGTCTATATCGCTATACTTCTGGTACTTCTCCGTCCCTCCTATTCCCTTGTCGATTCACAGAACACAATTTCCCTAAACCATCTACAGAATACAAAGCATTCTGTGATTGGACAAGGGGATAGGCATAGAAAAAACACTGTGGCCCCAGTGTATAAGAGCTCTTTCTTTGTTTAAGACTGCATATTCAGATTCTGGTATAAACTCAGTGGTGACTGGTTCTCTTTGATACAAAAAACAATGTGCAAAAATGAGCGTTAAAAAGTATCTTTAAACTATGGAAGGCAGGCTTCTCATGGGATGTTGGTATGTAATGTAATGAAGGAAAGGCTCTAATGTAAATCGCACTGCTGCAAAGTATTCTGAATAGGTTTCAGCATTAGGTTTCGTCTGGCTGGTTGACATCATATATGACAACATGCTTACTGTCTAACATCCCAGATTTTCCTCCACCCAGTGTCATAATACAGAAAGTACTGTTCTATTGCTATGCTGAATAATATCCAACTTGGAACCTTTCGCAAATCATTCTTCTATCATTTTAGTCATGCACGACATGTGTTTTCTCTTCCCTTGTGTCCCCCACGGGATGAATGTAACAAAATCGTGACATCACTTGATTTTTTTTTTGTAACAAAAAAAATAATAAATCATATTTTCCATGGGTTGTTACTGGAGTGCTTTGACGGACGGAGATATACGAGCGTGCTTAATACCTACAGGCTTAGGTTTTTAAGGAATGCTGCTTTGGGCACTGGCTGGCCTTTTTTACATTTCACTGTTTGAAATTAATGACATTGCATGAAATATACTTGGAGGGCAACTGCAACCAAAATTTTTTTTTTTTTTAGTTTTGAATACAGTGGAGAGGGATTAGAAAACCTGTCAGGTTTTCATTGCTGTCTGTTCCGTTAGGGAAGTTTACCCTCCCTATTTGTACTGGTGACTGTTATCACCAAGAGTGAAAGTGAAACAAACTCTCAAATTTTGAGATGTCACCAGGAATAGAGGTGACACAATCCTCAAATGGAGACACTAGTTCTGATGACAACTGTCTAAGAGGGCATTTCCTTCACTTTAGAAATAACTTCCTGTATGTAACAGGAAGTGATGGGAAGTCCCCCCAATGGGACAGAGATGGCATAAAAACCTACCAGAAGTTATAACCCTCCTCTACTCTATCCTACGTTTTGGTTTTAGTTCTACCCTAAAATAATGTTATTCAGTAAAGTGTATCGAAATCAAAACATTTCATGTTTTGGATGTAGTGGCGAGGGGTTAAAACCCCTGATAGATCTTTATTCCTGTCTATGTCCCTGCTAGGGAGAATTCACTCTCTCTTTTCATTCTGGTGACACTGGGACCAGAAAGTGAGAGAACATAAAATACAGGAATAGAGGGGAAATCTTCCTTTGAGAACAGTGATAACTTTCTAAGAGCTGATGTTTTCCCTCACTTCTTGTTGTGTCTACAAAAGTGGAAGCGAAGGGATATTTTGGGAATGGGACAAAGATAGCAAAATATAATTGAGGTATTTACCGTGGTATGTTCAACATTTGAAAAAATATATATTTTTGGCTTTAGATATGCTCTGGAGAAAATATGTAATGAGAAAAACATGTTGACTGCCATTGCTGATCTCGTGAAAATGCTAGTTGCCTGGCTGTTATGATGATTCTCTGACTTCAATACCTTCATACGCACTGACCTGAAACATGTATGGAGATCAGTTGTCCTGACTTTGCTATTGACATACTGTTTCTGGGTCAGGAACTTGGCAGGCAACATATACCTTTTCTGTCAGATTCTCGTTGAAGGAACCCAGTCAGCAGGTAAAAGGTAAAACTTTATTTTTTGACAAACCATACCTTTAAGGTTGTCTGTTTTGCCTTTGGAATCTTGGAAAACATCCACTGATCCTGTTTTTGGCTGGAAACATAACACTACATGTTATAGCATAGCAGCTCTGCTGGAGACATATTCAAGCAAACAGAAAAAGACTCTTCATATATACCGGTAGATTTTTTATGATAAAGAACTCTGGATAATTATCATTAAACATAATCTAATTTAGCATTTTCTATAAATTCCAGTGGAATCTTTGACTTCTTCTTTGGCTTTTGGCTATTCTGGTGGCTAGCAAAATATATGAACGTAGTCTTATTTCAGAATTACCTGAATCGGACAAGACCCCCTCTGACAGCAGAATTGGAGACATGACTTTCGGGGCTTTTTGTTTTGCCTGAAGATCAGACCAGGCGGTTTTGAAATGTCGCTAAAGTTATTTGACACTCTGATGGTCAATAAAGAAGATTGACTACAAAGGTTTCTGGAGTGCGAGTGACTTTCTACCAGTTACAGTATATGACATATAGAGGCATCTGCGGTTGCTCCAGCACTCCTGACCGGGGTTTTCCGGTCAGGAGTGCAATGGGATCTACCATATGCTAAATGACTTTAGGGCAAACTCCCTACTCACTTGCGTAAGGTGCCCCCATTCCAGCTGGTAAGGGGAGAAATTGCTCTCCCTCTTCCATTGGGGGAGTAGTCAGTGGAATCCTCTGCCCCCTTCTCTGGGTGGTGGAAAGAACAGATTAAGATAGATAGATAGATAGATAGATAGATAGATAGATAGATAGATAGATAGATAGATAGATAGATAGATAAACAAGGTACCCCCTTCCAAAGGGGACAGAACAAACTGGATTTCCTCCTTTCCTAAAAAGGCAGAGGCGTTAAGGGGCGAAGTCATCATCTCTTATTTGACTGATGTCTAATAGTTAGTCTACCTTTCCTGTCAGTTTAGCATCATATCGCAGATGGCCCAGAAATGTTATTATTTTTTTCTATATGATTCCACACTCAAAATCACAGGTGCCTTTGTAAACAGCCTAAAAGTTTAATGTGCACTAATAACTGTTAGAATACAATAAACTCTTTCACGAAAACGCATTGTACAGATAAAGTGGCTTTTCTTATATCCTTTCTCTCTTCGGTTTATTGTTAAATTCGCACATAAATACGGGTTCCCCAACACAAACAGAAAGCACTTGTACCTTTTTAGTGTTCTGTTAGCACTTATCTTTCTCACCCAGCAACAGGCTTCCACAGCAAAGAGTGCCCTGAGTATCATACAGCTCCCATGTGTGTATAGATGAGACTAATAGCGAGGCCTGACCAGCAAGTAAGATATGGACATTGAAATACAGTAGAAGCTAAGGGCTCAAGCACACAAATGTATTTGCGTGCTTTTTTATCAGCACAACTTACTAATCTTAACACTAGTTTTCAATGTCCATACCAAAACGCGTAAAGATAAGCAAACCTGCTCTGTGTTTAATTCTGTAAAATGAAACAGAAAAATCTGCATTTGATATCTTCTGCATGGACCATATCTTTTGCTGTATGCATATAAACATTTGTGCTAAAAGTTACATGCATGCAGCCTGACTGCACACTATCCTAGCAACAGGCAAGTGTTCTTTGTTGCTAGGATGCTGGTGGCTTGAGCCACCTAGTGTATTTTGTTGCCAGGATGCAGACAGCTCCTTACCACCTAGCCTCCTTCTTTGCTAGGATACGGGTACCTCGAGCCACCTAGCATTCTAGCAAATAATAGGGCACCATTGTGCTATATGCTGTACGTATGTAAACACTGCGCAAACTTTACATGCACAGAGTGTACAGAGCACTTTTTATGCAGGACCTTGCTGTCAGCTTCTGCCAGCAAGGTCCTGCATATTAGTTGCAGTTTTTTCATACACCCGTGTGCACGAGCCCTTATTCCCACCCAAACCTCTACAAAGCCCCAAGGCTCCAAAACCCAGAAGATTATTAAGATTATCAGAAAATATCAAGTTTGTTTTCTCCACATCAGACACAAACCCTGGAGCCCCTCACATGTGTATGTTAGAAACCTATGCGACACATAAACACCATCCACAATCCCGAATAAAGGCAGTTCAATAATAAATGAATGTAAATACATTGTGAATCCCTGCATGTCCCGATGTCCTACCAGGTTGCTCATGGGTACGATTGTGAGGTTTTGACAGACCATGCATGATTTGCTAATTAGCAATGTTACTTGGCAGCTGTGGAGAATTAGCAAGTGATGGGTCTGTCGGAGCCATGGCAGGAGAGGGAGTATTCTCCCTGCTTGAGCCCTGGATACCTTAAATGACCGGAGATCAAGTGCTTATTTTATAAATAAACAGAACAAGAGTATGTGTAAAATATCATGGTGATATGATGACTGTGAATTTTCATAAAGCTGTTTTGTACAAGCTGTTGTTGAAATTTGGAACCAGACTTGTAGATCTTAACAGGGTTCCTGACACCTCAGCCACTGCTGATGTAGAATAGTATAACTGCGTGTGGGAGTGAAATCCTATCTCTGACCAAACTTGGGCCAAGCAAAGAGTAAAACAGAATCTTGGAGTTTAATTTGGAAGACGATTAGAAGTTAGTGGAAGGAGTTTAACAGTGTTGGCAGGAGATAAGTGTTGGGTGAGGCAAATTAGTTAGACATTAACAATATTTTGTGAGTGCTGAATCTGGAAGAGTAATAATTACAGCATCAAATATCACTGTGCTATGCATTCATGTTTTAGGGGTATATTGTTAATACATGTTCAAAAATTATCAATAATTCTTTATTTAGACAGCAGGTCAGTCTCCCCCACAATGGTTTCTACACCGTCATTTTTCTTTAGCACAGACACATAACACACAGGCTAACTTTTTCACTGTATGCATATAAAGGGTGGTATAATATTAAATTCGAATTAGACATTCCACTTATTATGGAGGTAAAGGAAACTATCAATAGAGTATAAGTGCATCCCCACACTTGTACTACACTAAGAACTATGAGTCTCTCTGCCGCAGATGTAGACAAGACATATAGAGGGTTATTCACAAAGCTAGCCGAAGGATCAGACGTATCTCCGGCTGATCCTCCAACTATCTACGGCCGAACCGTCGAACCGAAGGGCTGCTGTACGGGCTATTCACTATAGCCCGTAGGGCTTCCGAAGCTGACCGAGTGGCTCAGCCAAGCCAAAGCCATATGCTTCCGCTCGACTGAGTCGAGGTATAACCGGAAGCGGGCCGAACGGGCGGCCATTGGCCGGCCGAAAGCCTTGCAACTGACTGCTGTGCAATGACGGCCAGTTGCAATGACAGATCAGCGTCCCAAGGTTACCTGGGGACGCTGAACTGTCATTACACAATGACAACAGTTTCTTTTTTTTTTTCAATGATCTTTATTTTTTTTTTTTCAATGATCTTCATTTTGTTACTTTTTTAAAAAATCTTTATTTTTGTATTTTTTTGGAGGAAATCTTTATTTTTTTTATGATTTATGATTTATTTACCTTTTTAAACATTTTTTTCTTTTTTTTGGACTGATTTGCTATTCACTCGCTTGCTCTGCGACATTCGGCTATTCACTCACTGCTGTTCGGCCCCTATGAGAATAGGTCGAACGGCAGCGAGTAGCCTGCCGGAGGTTCAGCTCAGCCAATCCAGATGTTGGATCAGCTGAGTTGAACTCCTTCTGCACTTCTGCTCAGCCAAACATGCTGAGCATGTTCGGACGAACCAAATCCAGCCGAAGCAAGCCGATGTACGGCGGATTTCAGCCCTACAAGCCAGAAGTTACATAGTTACATAGTTACATAGTATTTGAGGTTGAATAAAGACATTAGTCCATCAAACGGCAGCTTTGTGAATAACCCTCATAGTTTTTTCATTCAGCTATCATCCAGATAAAAAAGAAGTCTTAAAAAAGAAGTCATGAAAAAAGAAGATACTTGTGAATGATTGTTCCTAAGCTGTACCTAGATTTAAGCTGCCAGTGAGCCCATCCTACTGCCATATTCTGTAATTGTTTTATAAAATGTGTCTTGAAAAATAGATGCATACTTATATCATTTAGCTTTGTTTGTTTATACCCTACACCAGCTTTACTCAACCTTTTTACCTTAGAGAAACCCTTGAAATAATTTTCAGATCTCAGGGAACCCCTGCTAAAAATGAATACATCTACAATATCATCAGTAACTTGTAGATGCTAATAAACAAAGTATCAAGGCGCATCATTTTTTGGGCCCCCTTGCATTGTTAGTCAGTGCAATGAAGAGCATCCCCTTACATTGGTGGTCATTGGGAAGAATGTACTAGTTAATTACTTAAAACATGTAGAACTTTTTATGTTCTAATTACTCTGTTGTTTGCTGTTTGTTACAGCAAGTGAGATTCAAATATTTGAATGAGTGGGTTATGATTCTGTGTTTTATTGATATAAGGAAGTACTATAATTTATTTTTTTTATTTCCCAACAAATGTCTGAAGGAAAGGGAAGCATGTGGATCATCTCACCATCAGTTATGGAAAATTATGTATTACTTTTTAAGTAGTTGGACACACTATTAAATACTTTTTCTTTTCCTACAGACGACTTTGCAGAAGAAGAGGAGGTGCAATCCTTTGGATATAACAGATTTGGTAGGTTAAGTTTTTTTAATACTCACCAGGCTAAGATTGTCTTAATAAAGTAAAATAAGTTACAACTAAAATGCTAACAAATATATTTAAACATAGGCCGTGTTTAAATATAGTCAGCCCCATGTCACATGGTACTGGTATATAACTAAGCTTGACAGATTATATAATAATATATATAATATATTTCCTTTAATATTTTATTTATATTCTGTACTAAAAATAGAATGTTGTATTTCTTTCAACTCAGGTATAGATGAAATACTGCATTTTTATGACTACCATTTGCAGACAGGAGATTGAGCTGCATGCTTTGTGAAATTTCCTAACAGATACTGTATGTTGAAACTAGACCTCAAGGACACACCTACTCCCCTGTGCTAGACAGCAACATTTTTATTAGTTGATTAATACAGTCTGTCAGAAAACATAACCGGAATGCTGGGCTTTCTTATTACAAAGTGTCATGGATGCATCCTGCAGTACATTTGTAAAAGTGTAAATGTTAAAAAAAAAAAATGTTTCTGGGTCTGCACAATTTCTATGAACCTTTTATATTATACAATAAACAGCAGGAGGTGCTGAAACATGCACAATAAGACAGGGACACCAAAAAGTCCTAGGTAGACAGGAACAGAATCAACATTTTATAGCAGGCAGATCATGGTGTTGGAGTACCCAAGACAAATAAAAAGGCAACGAACCAGGCTCAACATATAACTGAAATATTATTTTTGGTTTGACTAATCCTTTAAATATAATTGACCAAACCATTATAGTTTTCTTTTAGTAACTCCCATTTTTATATCATGTGTGCCTTTTGGTACCTGGGGAACTTCTTTCTTGTGCTACGCAGTTAATTTTGCTTGGCTATATGTATAAGCTTTTATTGAGCTGGTCATGATACAAATATAGCATTTTTTTAAAGTTTCAAGTATGCTGTCAATTGGATAATTGAGGAAGGAGAAGCAGTGATCTGGGGACTGGCTTGCCTTGCTGTGCCTCTGTGTTTGTGGAGACACACACAGCTTACCAGCACAAACAAGGGTGGAGCCATAGGACCCTGCAAGGGAAAAGAGCCACCCTAAAAACAGGACATCAGGGCCAGTGCGCAGGGGATCAGCTGATTCTCCGGGAAACTAAAACTTTGAAAAGTCAAGAAGCAGCATCCGTTGTAAGTGTTTTCATCAGCATTTAAAATAGCTCAAAAACGTTCTTACTTTAATATCACTATAAGAACTGTTCAGATAAGATTAATCACACTGGGTCTGCATTGTTTTCAACAAGCTAATTACCTTATAGACTTGCATTGTGAAAAGTGTGCAACCATTGTGTAACACTGGAAATCAGTAAGCAGGCCCTAATTATGTAATGGTGAAACATGGCTGCCACCATGTACATAGAATTACAAACGATATACAACAAACAAGGTCTTTCAAACTTTACCACACATTGTTAAAGGAGAACTATGGGGTTAAGGCTTTTCCCCATAGTTCTCCTTAGGGTAACGGGAGGACACAAACTAGCGTCCTCCCGTCACCCTAGGCTCGGTATACCGCGAGCTGTAGCGGATCTCGACAATTATGTCTGGATCCGCCCAGCTGCGTGACTGACAGCTGGCTCTGCCTGTGTAGAGGCAGAGCCAGCTGTACCCGCCCCCTCCCCCGTCCGTTCCGCCAGTCAGCGCTGGCGGATCGGAGCGGGGAGGGGGGAATCCAGCCCCTCCCCTGTCACGGCAGAGAGCCGTGACAGGATCGAGTGGTGAGCGAACACCGCTATGTGTTCGCTCACCTCCCGATCTACTGAGCCGACCTGTGACAATCTCATTGTCACTGGTCGGCTAGAACTATGAGGTGAGTGAAAAGCACTCACCTCATAGTTCTCCTTTAATATCATTTAAATCCAGCTAATTTTTACATGTAACTTGAAAACACCAAACATTCCCTTTAAATTGCCTGAGTTGTTATTAATTTAGGATTTTATATACCGTATGATCCACCTTTTGCATTAAAATGTGACCACAGTGCCATAAACACTGCATTGGTTCCTGCCATAACTTAATACCTTTTCAAAACCAAAAGGCTACTTAAAAGCTCTATTCTGTATCCGCTGTTATTCCTAAGGTTGATTATCAAAAAGCACAAATTTCCACATGGCCAAAGGGTTCAGCAGTTGTTCCATTTTGTTTTTGGGGGGCTTTTTTCACATTTTTAAACACAACCGAAAAAGAAAGGAAAAACACACACACTGGACACCCAACAAAAGCAGTTTATTCCCTCCATCTTTCCTGATTTCCAACTAACTTTATACAATGCAAGTAATCCCTAAGTTACTTACAGTATGAGTTGCATTCACCCAATAGCTGGATGTACTTTGCCTTTAATGTAACAAAGGCTCTTAGGGGGTCTATGTATAACTGTTTTTCACTCAAGATTCCAACAACTTTCTTTCACAAAAATTGTATTAGTTTTATAATACAGAAAAGGCAGTAGCAAACAATAAGGAAAACAATTAGACTGGAACAAGAGCTGGAGAGTGCTCAAAAGAAATGGGTTCACAAATAATAACAATTGAGTTCAGTTTGAGTGCAGTAAGCCCAAACGCACAAAACATAGTGTAGATAAAATAATGGTTGACTCAGAAATGAGGTCCCGGCTGACCAAAACCATCATATTATTGCAGCAGCTGCCGCAGACAACATCAATCAGCACAAAAAAAACCCCAGTGGATAGCAATCTAGTACATTTGCCAGCAAAACAAACAGACCAGCAAACAGAGATGACCCAATTCACACAATTTTCACCCAAGATTCATACCATCTTAATTGGATTTCGAAAACTGTGTACATTTTGTGTGAAAACATTTATAAATAGACCCCTTAGTGTCCTGTTTGTACGAAGGCAAATTGTTTTTTTTTTACTGACACATCATCTGCATGACCAAAATATGATATTTTGATTACCGGTATGTGGTTATTTTAATTCATTCACAGCAGAAGAAATATCAACATATTTACTAAGATCTACCTTTTTATTTTGCAAAATCTTGACAGATAAATGTGTTTTTTTTCTTTCATTTTGGGGGTCTTGTTAACTGACTAACAATTAAGTTACATTCTACGATATTTTACTGTCTTAGAATAAAAAGTAAGTCATAAACATACAAACTGCTGATCCCACTAAACCTTATTGCAGGAGTATATTTAATCTGGCTTTCACTTCAGAATTACAGGCAGCTGGAAACTTTTGTTGGTCACTTTCTGGCATAATTTACTCTGACCAAATATCCTCTGCAGCGTTCAGCAAAGGAGCTTATTATTCAGCAGTGTCTGTATACATGTTTTAACCAGTTGACATCCGCGGTGTTAAACCCCCTTCCCATCCAGGCCATTTTTCAGTATTCAGCGCTGCGGTACTTTAACTGACATTTATTCCGTCATGCAGCGCTGTACTGAAATGAATTTTATAAGGAGGCTACACAAAATGCAAGCAATTCTTAAATAGGAGAATTGTCTTTTTGAGGACCTCTGTATTTTTATGCAACATTCAAAGGAAATATGACAAAATCAAAACTGTTGTTGAGTTTGGCCACTTTCCCAATACTTGAGGTGGGGTTGTTCATGTGTTCTCTTCTTTCTTGAATTTGTGGTTGAAGAAAACTTGAGTGGTTCACGGCTGTTCTCGCTTATTAAATATAATATATGTACTGCAAAAATGTTATTTTGCCTGTCTGGAAACTTACATTAGTTTGAACTGTACTAAGATTGCAACTGTGGCAATTAAAGATACATTGAAAATATACCTATTAGGAGAACTGAGTAGGAAATATCCATACTGCATCAATATGTTACCCCAAACTATCCATAATCTACCCTTTTCCACAGAATCACTGTTTGTTTGCGCACCACAGAAAGGTGACACAATGAAAACGAAAACAAACAAAAGATCAGGAGCGCAACTACCAAAATTCCTTGTGTGTGAGTAGGTGAGTATGATCCGGCGCAGGGACCAGTGGACATATAGATGAGGACAGAGTCAGGCACACTATTAGATCTTTAGAATGTGGGGTTTAGGTGTCCATGGCAATGTCACAGTGGTAGAAAAGGGGACTTACAATTAGGAGCTCCCCTGTTGTCTGTACGATCGTCTGCTTGGATCGATCCTGGTGTCTCCGGTGGTGTGGGAGGCTGGTCTGGAGTGGGTGTGCATCTGTTTGACCGTCCACAAACTCGACTGGCCGGGCCGAGCCGCGTCCGTCAGGAGCAGACAGCAAGGGGGGGGGAGCTACGTGCGGCTGAGTCCCCTTTTCTACCACTGTGACATTGCCATAGACACCTAAACCCCACATTCTAAAGATCTAATAGTGTGCCTGACTCTGTCCTCATCTATATGTCCACTGGTCCCTGTGCCGGATCATACTCACCTACTCACACACAAGGAATTTTGGTAGTTGCGCTCCTGATCTTTTGTTTGTTTTCATATTTTAAAAGAACCCAACCCAGTCTTTACAGAAACTGACATCATTTTTCACTAGTAACTGAAATATCCAACTGTGAAAAAATCTTTCACCAAAGGAAAAAGTCTCACATGAGATAACTGTATAGAATGTATCTTCTGTAAGCAGCAGCACATTGTGTGACCTCATGATAGATATGAAAGAATGAGGGACAACACATATGTTTTTTTTCTATTCATTCTCTGATCTATGCAGGTCATTGGCACTGGCTCTGACCTCATGCTATTAGTGGAGCTACTGTGTGACAATATATCTGGGCCTTAGCAATGGAAGAGACTTCAGAAATTACATTTGTTGCATACACTGGTGGAACTACCAGGGTCGCAGCGGTCGCAATTACGGCTGGGCCCTGACATTCT
>NW_017307508.1:155521-191771 GCF_000935625.1 Nanorana parkeri
CTTTGCCACCCGCAGTATGTACAGGCGGCGGGGCTGAAGAGGCTGTCACTAGTCCAGCAGAGTGTGCTGCAGGCACCACATTCTGCTGTGTGAGGACCGTCTCCACTTAGTTTACAAAGTTTACAAATTTAGTTTAAATTGTTAATTGTGACCGTTAATAATATTCCATCCATCATTTACTGCCATGGATGGCATATTATTGACGGTCACAATTAACAATTAGAAATGAATACTTTGTAAATAAATGCCGGTTTCCTCGTTCCGATCTGTGTGCAAACGCAGATACTGGGTTGGCAACAGAACACCAGCACTAAATTTTTAAACTGAAGCGGCTGCCTGAGGTCCCGCGCTTGCTGGGGACCTCGGCAGGCTTCCTGTTAACCACACAGTGTCATGGCGGCGGGGGGTTAGGGGGGCCCTTCATAGTTTCTTGCATCGGGGCCTTGAAGGTTCTAGATATGCCACTGGTTGCATACACTTACTCTGGGTACCTTCACACGTTGTTCCTGTGCTTGTGGAGGCTCATAAGGGAAATCAAAAGAAGCTACATCATTTAATCCAATGGAGGGAATTTATCAAAACTGGAGCAGACAGAAACTGGAGCAGTTGCCTATGGCAAACAATAAGCTTCTCTCTTCAGCTTGTTCAGTTAAGATTTGAAAATCAAAGAGAGAAGCTGATTGGTTGCCGTGCACAGCTGCTCCAGATTTTGTCTGCTCCAGTTTTGATAAATTCCCCTCAATGAGTTTCCTAAGTTCTCTACACACATGACTTTCTGCAGGCAATAGTTACAATGCACCTGCAATGATGTCTGCTAGACTAGGGAGTAGAGGCATGGCATATATGCTATCAGTTTGGGACTTCTATATTCTTAAAATATTTTGTATAGACTTTTGTCTTTGCCATTTTTCTTTAGGTCTGTAAAAGATCAATACTACTACTTAGTTACGTTTCTGCTACAAAGCAAAATATCTTTAATTCCCTGGCTTTGGGGATTCATAATAAGAGGCTGCAGTGTATGGAATAATATCTTTAATTGCATCAAAACTTAGTAGATTCTTCAGGGAGCCATGTTCCTGTAATTATGTAACAGGGACTTATTGTGCAAGTTGGTTGAACATCTTTGGAGCAGATCGTTGTTACTAGGATTCCACTCAAACAGTGAACTATCACTTTTCTTGTCGTCTGTTTCTATTTAATGTAGGCTGTGATGATATAAGGAACATGTGTGCCCTGCATTCCTGATGAACTGTTTGCTTCTTTAATAAGATTATAGTGCTGTTTATCCAGAAGAGAGTTATTTGTTTGATATTGTCTGTAATGACCAAAGCAGATGTGTAAGTCAGCTAGGTGGAGCATTGGTATCCCTGCCCTTGTTCCTCATGACCACCCATCAAAAAGCCTGCCTCACATCTGTAAATCATTACAAGTCTTCCTGTGATGGCCGTCAGAATGGTACTAAGTACAAATAAGAATGTCACTCCATAGGAATGCTTGTCAACAGGACAAAGCTTAGGACAGGCATATCTCTTCAAGTACAAGTTGCGTAAATACACAACTATTTTTAAAAAATCAAGGAACCAATCACATTTAATAATATGATTATAACATCCTTATACTTGTAATAGATTTGAATCTTCTAACAAGAGTAGAAGCATATATAAATAACTGTGAAGGCTTCTGATAGCTCCTTTATACCATTAAATAACAGTCAGCTATTTATGCTGTAATTATGTGTGTGTTTATATATGTGTGTGTGTTTATATGTGTGTAAATGTTTTAAAAAGCTAGAATATATATATAGAATGATATTCCCCGGGGAAGGTTGCTTGTAAATGTACTCTTACATAATGTTTTGCAGATTTACAAAGGCAAAACACATCTATTGCACTGCTTCTTATGGCCAAATTTAGATCCTTAATTAAAACCATATTTGTGAAAAGAAACATCACTCTTCTAAAGAAGCAGCTACAGTTTTTTTGAGGGCAGTGTTTATTGTGCAAAATTAAATTCCTTATTATTGTTCAGATGGAAATAAGCTCTGATATCCTGTGCCAAATTACATATTTCTAGTGGCTCATTAATGCTTTGTCTGTGTTCATTTCACAAGCATGTGTTTTGTCGTTCGTTAAACATTATTTAGTTGTGTGACAATAGAATCCAGGAAGTAGTTATACAACAATGACAAAATATTATCTGGAAGCCTGCTATTAAAAGGCAAGTCTACCCCAAATGGATTTCTGCAATATGGATAGAGGGGGCAGGGTTTGATTCTCCAGCCAGTTTTTTTTCTTCTTCCATTTAGCTAAATTAAGTTAGCCATACACACGGCAGTCGCAGGAATAAGCTCAAGAGTGCTTATTCATTGGGTAGCATGCACCCCCAGTACCCGAAATTTATAAGAAAAATTATACCTAATTAACTCAAAGAGTAATTGTGGTTGGGTGTTGATGATTATCCAAAGACATAATACTGCTTCCCAATCCCATCAATCATCTATGTTTAAAGCCCAATTCAGTCTCAACGTTTTACACTTCCTGTAGTCCTGTAGCATCACATGTTCTCATTTCTAACCAATGTACACTTTGAAATGCCTTAATACACTTTCTTTTCTCTCAGTGAAAATGCTGCTTCCAGTTCTTCTCTCCAGTGCTCTATGCTGGGTAAGATAGGTAACGCACACACTCCTCTTCACTGGCATCCTCAAGCACACTTATGCTATGGAGAAAGAGCGAAAGTGGACAGAGTGTCAAACATTGGTGCCTATTGATCCACTAATGTGTATGGAGCAATACTGTCTTACCAGCAGAAGGTGTGTAAAACCCAGCCAAACTCACATTTAATAAAACAAATACCATTAAGCACACTGTGCTCTGCACCTTGGATCCAACTTTGAGTGCCAAGTATCAACCAATTTCCACAAACAGTCATTTGTTACTATAGTTTCATAGACACCACAATAAAAAACTTGTCCACAATAACAGATGTAATGGTTTTATGAGTGAATGTGTCTGGGTTTGTTTCTCGGGACATTAATTGAACCCATTGTGATGTCCAAAAATGGTGAACTTGCAAAACCCATTGAAGTTCATAAGGAGCGAATCTTGAAAATCAACTCTGACTACCATCGTGGACATGAACCAATACAAAAAAACTAATTAAAAAAATTTACTACAGTGGGGAGAGTGCTTACCTTTTAATGCGATTTCAGGGGCAACATGGGAAAAACTATTCCTTAAATTACATGCTTGGGAGATGTCTTTAAACTGGCAGCACATATTTTTCATATGATGATGTGTAACTGTTTTTTTTTTACTGTTGCACTATTGCTTGGCCTAAATACAAAAGCACCCCAATATGATACATCACAAGTTTAAAAAAAAAATGCTTTTTGGAGCGCCCTCCAGCTCCGACACTTCTTATGCTCCATTCCCTTGTCCCCTTCTCTGGCGAGACCATTAACAGCCTTTGAGGAGATGTGTCGGGACGGTGTGCTGGTTCGACATGTTGTCTCTGCAACTTACGCTACACTGGTGGGTCCTGAATCTACTCCCGAACCGGGCTTTGTATCCAAATGGGAAAGGGACCTAGACCTGAAGTTTACCCAGCCGCAAAAAGAACGCATATACGCAATGGCCCACAAATCCTCAATTGCCTGTAAGACCCAAGAACTTAGCTATAAGATAGTTTCCCGGTGGTACAGGGTCCCGACACTTCTGCATTACATGTTCCCTCAGGTCTCACCCTTGTGTTGGTGTTGCGGCCTGGCCCCGGGGACCCTTTTTCAAATTTTTTGGACATGTCTGAAGATATCCCCCTTCTGGAGTCAGATGCTCGAGACTATCGAAAAGCTAACCATGGTGCAATTAAAAGACAACCCAGCTGCATGCTTGCTACACCTTTCGGATTGCTCTCTCAAACGTTACAAACGATCCCTTACCGTACCATTGCTGAATGCGGCTCGGGCCTGCATCCCTATCCTCTGGAAATGTAAGAATCCATCCTCCCTTCGTATGTGGATGACGAAAGTAGATGAAATATACCGCATGGAAGACCTCTCCTCATCCCTTAACAACACGGAGGATAAATTCAGGTCCACTTGGAACGCTTGGCTAGCTTTCCAGCACTCCGATACCTACACAAGGGAAATGCTGTCAACCCCCCGGAACGAATCTGAATGCGAATCCGCGAGGGTGCTCCCGAGCTCGTCTTCCCCTGCCGTCGGGTCGGAAGGGTAGCCCAGCCTCTGTCCACATATCCTTCCTCCATATCCCTGGGTACTGCTTAGCTCAAACCTATCTATGACCCTGAAGTCACCCTGCTAAATGTACGGCCTCTATACCCCCCTATCCTTTCCTCTCTTATGCTCCCCTCTATTCCTACCCTTCACTTTTCCCTCTAGGTCTCCATCTCTGTGAAACCGACTCTGTTCACCATAGTTAAGTTTGCTACTTACAACTTTTTGCACAAGTTTTGTTAACTTACACCCTCCTCTCCGGACACGATGATCTGCGACCAGATTGCTAGTACCTAGGATGATGCACATACTCTTCCATTTAGAGGAATATGGACCTGATACACAGATGTAATGTAATAATTGGAGATAGTGTAGCAGTTCCTGTGCCGGTACATGATATGATACTGTTATGTAATTCTCACGCTGATCTGGACGCAATGCACAACAATGTATAGTTATATGTTATGTGGTCATACTGTGACCGTGATTCTTTTCTGTTTGACTGCCCATCCTTATGTGTCTACTTTGTACGTATTAATAAAGACGTTTTTGAATTTAAAAAAAAAATGGCTTTTTAGATAGCTTTGGCTGTGACACCTGTTTTCTTTTGATCAAGCGTTAATAGACCTGAATTGAACGCCCTATCAGAATACAGGGTGAAGGGCATGCAGCATCAAATGGAGGATGGAAATCTTACAGCCAGGTGGTAGGACAGGCAGCAGCAAAGATTACTACATAATCCTAAAACCATAAGCTTCTTTCTCCACTTTATTCAAAAAAAGTCAGTCAGTGGTAAAGGAAACACGGGCATGGACAGCAATGCAAACTAAGTACTAGTTGCATAGTTACATAGTATTTGAGGTTAAATAAAGACACAGGTCATCAAGTTCAACCTTTGTGTGTTTGTGTGTGTATGTATGAGTCCCTGTGTGGTCTAGTCTTTGAGAGTACCTGTACCCCTATATGTTATGGTCTCTGAGGATGGTATCTAAATGATTTTTGAATGACTCAATACTCTCAGCTGATACCACTGCTTGTGGAAGAGAGTTCCAAAATGTAACTGCTCTAACCAAAAAGAAGCCCCTACCTCCCTTGTGGTTACATCTTTTCTCCACCAATTTTAGGTGGTGGCCTCTAGTCTTTTTTAGGGAGTTCACAGTAAAACGTTTATTGCTGATGTTGCCATCACCACCAAACATTTTCTACGTCAAAATCATGTCCCCTCTTAAACGCCTCACTTCTAGCATGAACAAGTTTAAATGTAGCAACCTTGTCTCATAACTTTGGTCCTCCAGCACCTTAATTAGTTTTGTTGCCCTTCTCTGGACTCTCTTCAGCTTAAGGACATTCTTTCTGTGGATTGGTGATCAAAATTGAACCACATACTCAAGATGAGTACATTCCCTTCTTAATGCATGAATGGGTTCCTTGCAAGATAAGGCTGCCCGCTCAGGCACTGGCATTGCAGAGGTGATGGCTACAAGGCATTCTACTGGCACTAGCTAGACATGATTTTCTGATTTAAAACGGTATATGGTTTATGGAAATGGTGGACACTTGTGTTTCAAAGGACTTGGAAATTCCACTCATGAAACCCAATGAAAGAGAACAGAAAAGAATCATTATAACTGCCTAAACACAGCACTCCTATTAAAATGAAAGTAGCTACTGCTGACGAAGTCACGCTGCCTGATCACATGAAACACTCTCCCTGCGTTGGAGTCAGGTGAAGATTGACACAGAGGTTTGAGCTGGCTATACCTTGGTGCAGGGAAGCACCTGTGATACAAGAATTGTATTAGTTTTTTTTAAATAAACCATATATTTTAACTTGATTATTTTTTCATCTATGAGGGAGAAGAATAGAGACTGTGAAGAGGATTATCATATGGTAACATCGACATTTAATAAGCACTTTGCGACCTTAATGTGGTAGTAGGTCATTGTTTCCTATGATTGAAGAGAATCGTTTTTTTGCACAGTATTGGGAGTTACAAGTTTACACTACTGGCATATTGCACAATATTTGAAATTATTTGGCACATATATAGTATATAAGAGGGAGGTTTTGAATATTTAAATTTTGAGAGTGCAGTGCACATTGGAAATGATCTGATATATTTTTTTTATTTAATTATATTGACACTTTTAATATACGGTTTGTTTTATAATTATTTGTTATTCATTATAGTATAGGTGTATTATATTTGAATTGTGTGACGGGTGTGCTGCTCTATATACATAATTGTATTGTCAATATAGCTGTTGGATAACCTGCATTTTTATAGTGAGGGACTTTCATATAACAAAGCCCCTATTATTGGCTATTCTAACTCACTTGACCTAAATTCAGATGCTAGGAAGTGCAATGCAAGTAGTTGGTTGCTAAGGTAGTGAACGGCAGCATTAGTTGTTTTTTTTTTCCCTGAACAGGTTGGGTTCACTACAAACCCAACCTTGCCCTGAACCTGAAGCTCATCATTACTATATAGTTGTACCAACTAGGGGAGACATATTCTAGCTCATTTAACCAAAATTCAGATGCCAGGAAGTGCAATATAAGTAGTTAGTTGCTAAGGTAGAGAACGGCAGCATTCGGTTTTTTTTTCCCCCTGAACTGGCTGGGTTCACTAATAAAAACCTAACCTTGACCTGAACCTCATCATTACTATATAGTTGTACCAACTAGGGGAGACATATTCTAGCTCACTTGACCTAAATTCAGATGCCAGAAAATTCAATATAAGTAGTTGGTTGCTAAGGTAGAGAACAGCAGCATTAGTTGTTTTTTTCCCCCTGAACTGGTTGGGTTCACTAATACAAACCCAACCTTGACCTGAACCTCATCATTACTATATAGTTGTACCAACTAGGGGAGACATAAAGTAAAGTCTGCAACAATGTAGATTGTACTCATAGACTGCTCCTTTTTGTGCATGTAAAGATGTTGACTCTCCTAAGAAATAAGGTGCTAGATAATAAATTGGATCCACCACCCTCTCATTGCAGGCTTCCACAGAGGAATCCAAGATCTGTTTACCCACACACTGTCAGTACAATCCAAGTAGCAAATTCTTTCTCAGGCTCCCTGTTTGGTCATGGACCATAAGTCATCCAGCTAAAAACTCTTCAAGCGGAATCAGAGTACAAATAATGCTGATGAAATAGTAGTATGACTCTAGAGTAGAAAGTAAACTTCTTAATATACTTGCATTCAGATTACAATTAAAAGCTTCACATATAAATTCCGACTAAGATTTAGCCAGAAAAGGATTCTTAAAGAGATGCAGACACCCAAGTGCACATCACTTATATACAGATACCACACAAACTGCCTAGTGAACCTATTGCTTTAGTCAGTTCTGTGTAGGCTCCAAATAGAAATCCAGCTAAAATGTATACCGGGCTTCTTGTGCTACTAGGTTCTAGGAGAGGCAAGGGAGTAAAGAAAAGGTGAGTATGTGCCGGGGGGAGGGTAGAGTTTTAATGAAATCCACCCTTAAACAAGTTCAGTTTAAGGGTGGATTTTGCCTTGGTTTCCTTTGCTACTAGGTGTAAGCCCTATGAGTATTAGTGGGCACCTTTAGCGAATCGGCTTTTGTTGATCTGAATTCAACATGTTTGGTTTGTAACTACTTTCTGCCCTGACCACACCATTTACTGACCACATTGTTTGGCCAGTATTTTTGGTCAATATGGAGCTGTCTCCAGGAGAAAACCCCATAGGTGTCTATGAGTACTAACTTCACTGGCGCAGCCAGTGGAAGGGAAATTTCAACCCAAAGATGTAAATACTGCAGCAGGCCACAACTGTCAGGTTCTAGTAAGTTAATGCATCTGCTGATCAGGGGGCTAGCAAAGCAGAAAAGGTGTACTTTATATTGCCATGAACAACTAATAATATTTATCCAAAGATATAGAAAGGTTTTAGTAGAGTTGAGTTTTAGAATTTGTAGTTAACAGTTAAAACAAAAGTTTCTAAGCACAAATACCAATACTACTGCTAAAAGAAAACTTCCAGCAGTACAGATAAAAATTCTGTCGTTTAAGATTCTACTGCTACTTATTTATGTGAAATGGAGTCAACCAGTCCTCAACTAAGTCACCATTATGGGCAGACATTCAGCATAAAAGTTACTAAAAATTGCTATACAGTGCATAAATGATCACAGTATTAATAATGAAAAGAGTTTCTGACATTTACATCTGGTATGACTATAATATTTATTTTCTGTGATTGTGAAAGGCACTTAAGAATGTTCTGAGCAGTTAACTGTATATTTTGAAAGGATTACAAGTGTCTTGACTTTGACACTTATAGGCAGTACTTACTGTAATGATAGTTTACACAAATCTGGAGTCTAGAATCTGTGATTTCAGACGAGAGCGAGTTAACCACTTCAGCTTCTAAATACACGTTTAGTTCATTGCTAGCCATTACCCATCTGCTCCAGATTAATGAATCACTCTGAAGATATTCACATGCTTGTTGCATGCACAACTTCCACTTATTTAAGCAATCAATATAGAGATTGCAGCACCACTCTTTTAAAAATCCACATGAAGTTTATTAAAGGTAAGTACATTGCGCCCACTGATATATATATATTAGGGATGCACCGATACCAATACTAGTATCGATATTGGTGCCGATTCCGAGTATTTGGGCGAGTACTCGTACTCGCCCAAATGCTCCGATGCCTAGCACGAGTACTGCCGGTATCAGGAAGCCGGGTAGTGCGTCATTACACGCTGCTTGGTTTCCCGATTGGCCGGGAAGTGGCTCCATGCTCTCTCGTCACTTGCGATGAGAGAGCATGGAGCCGACATCCTGGCCAATCAGGAAGCCAGGCAGTGTGTAATGACGCTCTGCCTGGCTTCTTGATTGGTCGGGAAGCTGGCCAATCAAGAAGCTGGCCTCGTGAGGTAAGGTTACCTTACCTTAGTATGTGCAGCCTGTCACCCGCGGGGCCTCTCCAGCGAGAACGCGACCTTCCTCCGGTACCAAGCTGGAGACGTCTGGCCGGACAATCAGGAAGCCGGGCGCCGTGTAATGACGCGACGCCCTGCTTTCTGATTGGCCGGAAAGCTGGCTTCATGCTCCCTCGATTGGCTTCCTGAGTGACAGGCTGCAGATACTAAAGTAAGAGGGGACTTTCTTGTGAATCGGGAAGCTGTGTGGCGAGTCTTTACACGCTTCTCGGCTAATCAGGAAGCCAGGTGGCCAGTGATTACACGCCACCTGGCTTCCTGAATGGGACTTCTGTTACTTGGTAATTGGTATCAGTGAGTACCGGAAAAAAATTATCGGTACTCGGTACCAAAATACCGGTATCGGTGCATCCCTAATATATATACAGTATATATATATGTATATATATATGTATATATATATATATATATACCAGGTACCAGGGGTCTTACCACTCCTCGGGGTTGCCATGTGCGGCAGAGGGCACGGGTTCTCCTTCCTGGCAGGACTCTTCACGCCGGGGTTGCGGGTGCGCATGCGCGGTGGACAGACTACTTAGCCTTCTAAGAGTACATAAAGCAATCCTATCCTACTTTGAGATTTAACTGGTCACCTGATATCCTATGAGTTGATATGGGATCGATACAAAGGTAAGGGGAAGGTGTAGAGTGGTTCCAGCCAGCCAGTCCTAGCCTTCTAAGAATACATAAACCAGTCTTATCCTACTTTATTGAGAATGAAGTGAAGTCACTGCTTAGTTACTTCCTCTCCCTCTACAGAGTAACCTACTTAAGTAACACACAGATGTCAACCTTTTTTCTAATAGCTAAGTTTGCATTGCCCTCTCTTGTCTCTAGGGTCTCTCTATTGGCCAACTATTACAATAAAGGACCAACAAAGAGACAGAAAAGGCAAGGTGGGCAGGGCTAAGATCAAAACCTATAGATCCACTGATAATTCTGACAAGATTTGCACCAAATGTAACCTTTGATTTTGTTTTCATCATATGCTCAGTCTAAAGTGCCAGTATGTGACAGGTTTATTTAAATGCCTTCCACAGTTGATTTGCTTTGTGTAATAACCAGCCAGATGTAAAGTATATTCTGTAATATGTCCATATTGCACCATCTGGGTGCCATGTTGGGACGCTGCAGTTATGGAACACTTGTAAAGGCATCAATTCTACTGCTTGTTTTAATGATAGCTGTGAAACCAATCCTCTAATACCTCTTTACACCTAGTTTTCCACATGTACAAGATCATAACCATGTGTGAAAGTTGTATTCAAAGCAAAGACAGCTATATTTATGACAATCCAATGTTAATTTATTGTATAAGACCTGAAATTGACCTGACCTGTAGAGGTTTAATGAAGTGTAAAGCCATTTAACACGTGCCATGTAGTATAGTAGAACCTGAAGTATTTCTTGTCAGCCTGGTATGTGTCAATACACGCAACTGAACTTGCAGCTGAGAACACATGCATCGGCTAAACCGCACTTAGGAGACTAGTAGTGCAGCATCTGTACAGATTTATAATAATACATAATGGAAATATGTTGCTGGAGTTATGTTTACTGTCGTGGAAAATGTTAGGTTAGACCAAATCTTTTTTTGGGGTTCGAAACCTTAGTTGAAGAAGGTCTATATTAAGCATTGTTTTGTATCTGAAATGACAGCCGAACCCACAGTTTAGTACTGTTTCAGACAACTATAAGGGACTCAAAATTGAGAGTGGCTATTGCTATCTGCTTCCTTTTATACTATGCAGTGTTACTTGATATCACAACTATCATTTTGCTGCGCATTCATAAAATGTAGGCCACATTATTTGAGCATGTGTTATTTCACAGAGTTCTCTTTGTTTAACGTGACAGAGAGAACTCCATGAATGGAGGATTGGAGGAGAGGCCGGTCATGCGACTGGGCTCTCCTTCCTTGCTTTTTTTCCCCTCATTTATATTTATTGGGCTCCTATGGCTTTGGAACTTCTAGGTCTTTCTGTAAATGTATTTATCTACTATTGGTACTTATATAGCTCCAACAATTTACGCAGTGCTATACATACTGCACATTCACATCAGTCCCTGCCCTTAAGGAGCTTACAATCTAAGGTCCCTATCTCACATACATATATACAAGGCCGATTTAGATAGGAGACAATTAACCTACCAGCATATATTTGGAGTGTGGGAGGAAACTGGAGTACCCAGGGGAAACCCAGGCAAGCGCAGGGAGAACATGCAAACTCCTTGCAGATAGTGACCTGACCGGAATAAATACTTTTTATACTGTGCACAAGTTTAAAATTGGTTTGCATGCCTCAACTGAGCAGATCTGACTCTGACCTATAATGCAATAAACGTATATCTCCCTGAGGTGTTACTCAGCTATACTAGCATAGAGCACTGGCGTAGGAGAGCTGGATGCAGCATTTTCAGAAAAAGTGTACTTCCAAACAAATAACAGTAACAAATCATACATGTGACAGTGGAGGGCATTAAAGAGATAAAAGTGACACTTCATTTGGACTTTAAACAATATAGCCTGATCATCTAATCAGCAAGGTGACAAGTTAATCTCTCTAATCTCTCTACTCACTTTTGCTCTCTCCTGGTGTCAGCATGTTCCTTGTCAGTACACATGCATGTAGCATATCTGGTCTCTAGTGCTACCTGTCAACCTCAAATCTGAAGACTGCTGTATAGGGAGGAGCAGATATAAGGACAAAGATACTAGCTGTATTTAAAAATACATTGAATGTTTTATCAATAAAAAAAACTGCATTAACTGGTGTTGCAGTTAAGCTTTAACTAAATATATTAAAGGAGAACTATGAGGTGAGTGACTTACACACATCCCCATAGTTAGAGCCGATGTGTGACATTGAAACTGTCACACGTTGACGCTATAGATCAGGAAGTGAGCGAACACATACCGTTGCTCGCATTTTCCGATCGTCTCCCTGCAGAGAGTGGTGACTGTCAGTCACTGCTCCCCTCCCCTCTCCGATCCTCCAGCGCTGAGTGCAGGAATGGATGAGGGAGGAGGTGGGCACAGCTGGCTCTGCCTCTCGATAGGCAGAGCCCACTGCCAGTCAGCCAGCGGGGTGGATCTCGACAGTATTGTCGGGATCCATCCCAGCTGCGGTGCTTTCAGTATATTGTGGGCAATAGCCCGCTATGTACTGAGCTTTGGGTCACGGGAGGAGGTTAGTATGTGTCCTCCCATGAACCTAAAGAGAACAATGGGATAAAAAGGTTAACCCATAGTTGTCTTTTAAGTGATTTTTAACAACTGCTTATATTAAAATAATATCCCACTTTAACCAGACCAGAGTCCAACTTTAAATATTTCCTTCAGTAAAAATGATGTAAAAGAATACAACTTGATGCAAGTATAACCCAGAACAGATGACCTACTGATAAAATCTCAAAGTAGGATAGGATTGCTTTATGTACTCTTAGAAGGCTAAGTAGTCTGTCCACCGCGCATGCGCACCCGCAACCCCGGCGTGAAGAGTCCTGCCAGGAAGGAGAACCCGTGCCCTCTGCCGCACATGGCAACCCCGAGGAGTGGTAAGACCCCTGGTACCTGGTATATATATATATACATATATATATATATACTGTATATATATTAGGGATGCACCGATACCGGTATTTTGGTACCGAGTACCGATAATTTTTTTCCGGTACTCACCGATACCAATTACCAAGTAACAGAAGTCCCATTCAGGAAGCCAGGTGGCGTGTAATCACTGGCCACCTGGCTTCCTGATTAGCCGAGAAGCGTGTAAAGACTCGCCACACAGCTTCCCGATTCACAAGAAAGTCCCCTCTTACTTTAGTATCTGCAGCCTGTCACTCAGGAAGCCAATCGAGGGAGCATGAAGCCTTGCTTCCCGGCCAATCAGAAAGCAGGGCGTCGCATCATTACACGGCGCCCGGCTTCCTGATTGTCCGGCCAGACGGCTCCAGCTGGGTACCGGAGGAAGGTCGCGTTCTCGCTGGAGAGGCCTCGCGGGTGACAGGCTGCACATACTAAGGTAAGGTAACCTTACCTCACGAGGCCAGCTTCTTGATTGGCCAGCTTCCCGACCAATCAAGAAGCCAGGCAGAGCGTCATTACACACTGCCTGGCTTCCTGATTGGCCAGGATGTCGGCTCCATGCTCTCTCATCGCAAGTGACGAGAGAGCATGGAGCCACTTCCCGGCCAATCGGGAAACCAAGCAGCGTGTAATGATGCACTACCCGGCTTCCTGATACCGGAAGTACTCGTGCTAGGCATCGGAGCATTTGGGCGACACAGAACAGATGACCTACTGATAATCTGATAACATCAAATGTTTTACAGATAGCCAGTTTTTTTTACCCCAAATATAGTTTTGTGAGCATAAGATCCTTTATCCTATTTACACTATACATTGGAGATTTGAGGAAAAGTTGTAGTATTGAGCAGTTGTCATGACTAATTTATATCACAGTAATCTGTCCTCCATTAGGAGCTGTTTCTTTCACTATAAATCTGAAGTGTAGCTTGTGAAGGATGAGGAGTTGAAGTGTGAGTGTGCATGGGATCAAATGAATGTTTCCCTTGGGGCCAGGGCAGTGTAAGGTTACCATACTAAGCAAAAACTCTAGAGAGGGCTTGTGCTTTCTTTGTAACTTACATGCAAGACAAATGACATCATTACATGTAATTCACTCATATTAGTCTTTGGGAATGTATTATCAGATACGGATTTTTTTTTATTCTTTATTTTTGGTATGCACAAAACACCAAACCTCAAAGCAAAGATATTACATTAATATAAAGATACATCAAGGGGGAATGGTGATGATCAAATACAAATAACAACATGGCAAGACAGCAACTGAACTGTTCCAAACCAGCATGCACCATCTTGGTTATTGTAGTGGGTAAGAAAATCCAACCAGTGGTGCAAAAGTCACAATTTTAAAACGTTTTCAGGGAGGGAGAAAGACAAAGAAGCTAAAAGCAAGCATGAAATTAAATTAAAGAGAGGAGGAAAAATGGAAAAAAAAGGAAAAGAGGCAATAAAGAGGCCATGCGCGTCTTGCCTAGAGGGAGGGGTCCTCAGTAGGGGGGTGAGGGGGGTAACTGTACTAGAAGAAATAATGCCAGAAGTATGGAATTATTTTAAGGTATACATTTTAACAATATAACTAAAACGCTGGGCCCTCCAAAAACATAGGAATTTTTTATAGGAGTTATATTGGTTGGCCCACTAAAGTGTGTCCTTACTGCATGGTGCATTTACACCACAACCATTTTACCAGACAAATGGATACATTGGGATGCATATTGTATATACATTCATGTAGGCTTAAATTAGAATGCAGAAAAAATAGTTATTGATCTTTTGTAATGTACCCTATGCCACAGTAAGTACATATAATGCAATCTTAATGTGCCTGACTGTCATATTGACAAAAGGAGATGGAGGTGTATAGGCTGCATATTGGAAAGGGGAACACATGTAAAAAGCTCACTTATATTTCAAAGGGCTAACTGGAGGCTGCAAGGTGATACTGGAACCTGCAGAGGTGCAGAATCCTGACGTCCAGTGCAGACCTGAGCGATCCGTGATCACTCGTCCCGGGATCGCGCAGTCCTGCACAATTGCAGATAGTGTTTGCTGCGATTTCAATGGGGAGACGTAAGTGCATGTACCTTTTTTTGCGATTCACGAGGTGCGGCTGTTTTAGATCCACGACTGGGGTGCCATTAGAAAATAATGACACCCACAGCGTGATCGTCTTTGATGGGTGACTCCGTTACCGGCCCTTAAAGTGTGCCCCCCTCTGTTTGTACAGTGTATTAGGATTGTATGACTCACAAGAGTGGTTGGACAGAATTACAAATATTGTGGCAAGGGAACCAGTTCATAGATATTAAATTCAGATGTGTATAAAGCTTTTGGATTTGGGTTCCACACTGAACATTTAATGGAAATTATACCATGTACAAAACAATAAAATTTAAAGAAATGCAGTAAGCCCAGAGCTTATTTAGATCTATAGTGAAAGCAGTAAGCTTTTCACACAACAATCCTAAACTTGAAGAATTATGATTCAAGAACAGGAGCTAAGAGAGGAAAAAAAAAGACCATTAGCAGCAGAGTGTAAAATAATTACATTAAAGGAAAGATTTACTGTATATTAAAACATATTTTTCATATAAGTTGACATTTTGTTGTGATTCTTGTAACAGATCATTTAACAAGAGGGAGTTAAAGGAAACCAGTCATGAAAGAAACATGGGGGCTGTCAATGCTGACCTCTACTTGTGAGGACTTGGATGGGGAGAGGGTGAAGTTTGGCTTTAAGATGTCTACAGACATCTGAGAGTGTTAATGCAGGCAAGATACAACCACCCACAAGATGTGTTCTTGTAGGCTAAGCTTGGACAAGTTTACAAAGACTTCCATCAAGGGGGTTGACTGGGAACTAGTGTTGGCTTATTAGTGGAGAAACAGTAGCGACTGAGATGAGTGTTCTAACCGGCCCAATTTGCTGTTCTCCTGAAAATGTGCAGAAGGCCAAGTCCGAAGACACCTACCAACAAGAGGTCATCTCATGTACTTGGATACCGACATGGGGACCTATATTTCCATTGCACAGGCTGTACTATTAAGCAGAGATTAAACTAAACTATAATTAGCCTTAAAGCAAACGTGAACCACATTCTAGACATTAACATCTCTTATTATTACCTAATAAATATGCCTATTCCTTGAACAGGTCATCCAGAATGGTGTACTTTATTTATGTGCACCCAGATAGCAAGAAATTGTGCTGCAAGTTTGAAAATGACTTGCTAAACTCTTGCATTGCAAGTCTCCAGACCAGCGAGCTTGCAGAGCTCTTGCTAAGACCTGCAGGGCTCTTGCTGTAGACTTGCCAAGCAAATTTGCTACAAATTCAAAAAGTGTCAACTAGAACTTGTGCTGCAAGTGTTCTGCAAGTCTACAACTTGCCAGGAATGTGTGCAGCAAGTTAACAAAATTACAATTTAACCCCGACACAAGTTTGTGGCAAGTTATCCTTGCTATCTGGGCAAGTGTCATTAATTATGTGTCTTAACCTATTTAGCAATTGAGACAGGTTTTCTGACCTGTCCCATGAACTATTCCCCCAGACAGTAGACATCTGTTGGGGTCAGGAGCCTTCCAAAGACATCAGACCTAGCTGAAAATGGGACATTATAAATAAGCACAAAGAGGGAGAATTACCAAGCAAACTATTAACAGAATCAGGCACAATTCTGTACAAATCAGGTTGCCTCTTATTTAGGAAAAGAAGGACAAGGAGGATTTACAACTAGTGTGTCTGTAATCCTGCACAACCAACTGAGACAGTTATGCAATCATCAGAGACAGATTTTCACTCAAAATGCACAGATACTCAAAATGTTGTCAGGAGCAGGTTTTAGATTGCGCAATTTATCATAATCTATCTATTCCTGTTTGGCTCTGCCTTGGTGTGTGGTGAGACTGATACTGTTTCCAGTTTGGCCTGCCCTTATTGTGATTGCTGGATTTTCCTAGTCAAAATCCAAAAGTCAAAGTCCTAGCACATCAGTATGCATGGTGTGGCCCAGCTAATAGCAGATCTGAGAAGTCATGTCCTGGATCTTTCCAGAGTGTGGGTAATTGAGAAGTCGCATTTAGTAGGTATCTGGGTTCTTCCAGCCCAAGGAAGTATGATACTGTTGGTGGTATTTCCCCTGTGGTTATCAAGCATGCCTCCCCTGTAAAGATAGGGCAAGGAGGAAGAGCCCCCTGTGCAGAGTAAGCAGTCTAGAAGAAAATGTTCCCATGGAAACTTCTATCATGATGTGAGACTGATACTTAAACTTTGAATTGAAGAGTTGCCGCTGTTTATTCTGCATGAAATAGATTAATGTTCCAGTAAAGATCAAAGTTTAAAAGTAAACTATGATTTTGGGAACATTGATCTTACATGAGCTTTAGCCCAGAGAAGATGGCGGTGTTTCTGGATCATGTTCAGATATAGCTTCTTCTTTGCATGATAGAGCTTTAACTTGCATTTTTGGATGGCATGGCAAAATGTGTTCACAGACAGTGATTTTTGGAAGTATTCCTGAGCCCATGCAGTGATGTCCATCACAGAAACATGCTTGTTTTTTATGCATTGATGTCTGAGGGCCCGAAGATCACGGGCATCCAATATTATGTTTCGGCCTTGCCTTCGGGTGCTGTACGAGCTACATCCCATCTTTTTTTAAATTGGGGCTGTAGGAACAGAGCACCAGCCAATCATCCAACTTGGAGGCCTTATTCTTGGAAATTGGATGTTCTTCTTAGGGAAGCCCAGAGAAAAAGAGAGGTAGGAATGAATGGTCTGCTGTTCGCTTGGGAGAGGCACTACTGGAATACCTGTAAATCTGAGTTCTAGTGATGGCCCGTCTTTGACAATCTGAATTATTAGCCATATATTATGGACAATACTAAATATGTATCATATTGTTAATCATTTGCTGGCATAGTTTCTTCTTTTTCAATTTTTTTTCTTGGATATTTTTTTATTAGAACTTGGGTACTTTGACTTATTCGTGAGACTCATGAACAAAATCAAAAACAACTGCTGCAGGTAGAAAGAGCACGCACCTAGAGGTACCTGCACATACCTGCTGTTTCTGAAATTCTGAAGATACAACCAAATGTTGGGCTACTCTGGCAGGCAAAGCTCTGACACTACAGAGTAATGTTGGAGCTTGCTGCTATATCCTGTCTCTCCACATTCCTATTGGCCCATCACCACTGTCTCATTGGCCAGTAGAAATATGCAGGTTGCACAGGGCAGCAAGCTTCAGAACAATAAAGAAATGTTGGAGCGTTTCCCGGCATTCACATCGCTATCTGCAGGCTTTTTAAGGCTGCTGTAGATATGCACAAGCATCTCTCGGTGACTGTACCTGCAGCAGTTTTTATTAGTGTTCTAGAGTCTCTTTAAATAAGATGTAATATTTACCTGGGTTTGACAATAAAGTAACTCTCAGGGGCTGGGGTTCTATCACACTAGAGTGTAAACTTATAGCAGAACTCTGGGCAGAATTTTTATTAACCCGTGCAGTGGGGTTACCCCCACACTGCAAGGGTTAACTGCTCATTTTTGTCTAGGTTAAAAAAAGTTATACGAACCCGATCCTCCAAGCGGGGTTGCTCTTAGACCAGTCCCGGGAGCCTTTCTCCCCCTCTACTAAACGGTTTAAGCTCTCGTAATTCATCACATTCTATACACTGTGTATAGATGTGAGGATGCTGAGGAACATTCCAATGCTGCAGCCTAGGGGGAGACAGGCTTCAATGACCAGAGAAGCAGGCAGCCGACTCGGCGATTCGGGGTGAGTATAACTTTTCTTTTGCACATAGACAAAAACGAGCACTTAACTCTTGCAGTGTGGGGGTAGCCCCACTGCAAGGGTTAAGAACACTTTTGCCTGGAGTTCTCCTATAAAATGCATGACAACTGAGCATAACACTATGGGGTCTATTCACAAAGCTGCCCAAGGATCCAGCCATAACTTCAGCTGATCCTTCGGCTAGCTTCGGTTGCGGGAGCCCTTCGGTTCAGTGGAACCGAAGGGCTGCTGTACGGGCTATTTACAATAGCCCGTACAGCACCCGAAGGCATTTGCTTCAGCTTGGCTGAGACAAAGTGTCAGCCGAAGCGGGGCGAATGGCTGGCCGAAGGCCAGCCTTTCTCTCCACCAAATACAGATGGACACAGCCAGCTGTGATGTCACGGCTGGCTCTGCCCAGTTGTAATGACAGATCAGCATCCCCAAATGACCTGGGGACGCTGAACTGTCATTAAACAATAACAACTGGGCGGAGCCGGCCGTGACGTCACGGCCGCCTCTGCCCAGTTGTTATTCATTGGCTAGAACCTGGTAGAAGACTCTAGCAGGGGCGGCTCAATAGGAAACAGTTGGGGCAGAGCTAGCTGTCACTGCTAGCTCCGCCCAATTGGTTTTTTTTTTAATTATTTTTTCAACTTTTTTTTTTCAATTATCCTCATTGATTTGCTATTCTACTCTGTACCACGGAGGTAGCGATCAGAATAGCTGAGCCGAATGCCACTCGGCATCATTCGGCTATTCACTCACTGCCGTTCGGCCCCTATGAGAATAGGGGCGAACGGGAAGCGAGTGAGCTGCCGAAGCTTCGGCTCAGATGATCCAGATGTTGAATTGGCTCAGTCGAAGTCCTTCTGCACTTCGGCTCAGCCGAACATGCTGAGCATGTTTGGCTGACCGAAGTGCAGCCGAAGACCGAATCAGCCGTACGTTGTTTCGGCTCACTTCACTACGGCTCGGTTATTCGATCAGCTGCCTTTGGCAGCTTTGTGAATAACCCCGTAAATGTAGGATATCTCATTGACACATACTAGCTTAGTACTCTAATGTCTACTGGACTAATTGAAAATCTCTGTAGATGCAGAATATTGAAGAGTGCAACAGGCTCACAGGTTGTGAGTTCTCAAAACTCACAGTACTCTTTATTCTAAAAAATTCCAAATACATTGAGAATTGGTTTTTAGTATACAGTATTTAACTAATAATTTTTCTAGTTCTAATACATTCAAGATGAGTCTGAAATGTTCTCTGTGTCCATGAAAGTCTCACTGATTTATTTTTGTTCATGAGCATAACTACCATTTTACTTTCAAACATCTCATTTTGCATTGCCTTTTTGCCCACATCTGAGAGCTGCATGCAGTGCACACAGGCATAGAAATGTTTTAAGACATCTGCATTTTGAAACTCAGCGGTATCCCACGAGTGTATTAAATCTGCAGTGTGCTGATCTGTTTCCTGGCTTTGTTATGTTTTCTCCTCTGTAACCGAATATCCCTCATGAGTACCAGTGGATGGGAGTTATCTTGACTACAGCTGTGTCAGCAGGCCAATGGCTCTTGGCTTCCACTTCCTGCTTTTGCCTGCACACAGTAAGACGTAGAGCACCCCACTGGGGGGGTTTGTTAATTTGCCAGGTTTGATCTCTCTCGAGTTGGCGTCGGGATCATTCGACACTTGTATACATTCCACTTTTAAAATCACTTCATTTGTTGGGTTTAAATCCTGTTTAAGGCAGTTAGCCTTGAGAGGGCTCAGGAGCCGCCACAATCATGGCAACCTGAAAACCTATAAGATCACATTACTGTAATCAGCTCCCAGAATAAGTAACCAGAGAGCTCTCGATCTGGTAGGTTTTTCTCACTCTCGCACTGCCCCCACCATCATTGCCCATCTTCCAAGAACAACCCACGCACTTTATTATGAGTGGAACCATTTTCCATACCAAATATTATTTTAGGAAAGTTATTGTAGGGATTAATTTCATGCTGAAGTAATATATTACTGGAATGGTTTGCCGAAATGTGGTTAGGCAAACCATTCTCAGGGACTACAAATCTAGATTTAAAATCAATTAAACAATTTACCCCTATGTATTTTCTGTTCTGCTAAGCCAGCCTTAGAAAATTCTTCATTGTGTACTTTAGTTCTCTCCTTTTCATATTCCCTTACCTGAGAGTCTAAAATATCCTGTAGAATGCCATGGGTCCAACACTCCATAGACAGAAGAAGTTTAAAGCAGCGGTCCAGACAAACAACGTATTTTATAGTTGAAGTACATGTATGTGAACAGTTGTATTTGCTCATTAAACAATGACAGAGTAGTGTTCTGATGTTGATTCATCGCCCAATGAACAGGCAAGTGACTCAGAAAGCTCCAAAGTTGAAATAAGACATTGGTGTTGGCTGATTATATTTCTGAGGTGTACGAGGTATAGACGCCTGACAGTATAGTGTCGGTTAGTGCAGAAGTGTGCCAGTACAGTAGAAGTCAGTGAAGAAGCATTCTGTATATGTCATTATATTAGTGATCAGTGGAGAAGTGTGTGCATATAGCGGAGAATTGAGACATTACATGTTGTAAGTTATGATTGATGTATGCCTGTTTATAACTTACAACATTACATTGATAGTCAATGGTTCTGTAAGCTCAGTTGGTCACAAGGGGATAATGGAGGTATTCCCAGGTGTCTACATACATACTCACCTAAAAATGAGGATTAATCCCCTTTTATGTTTATGTTGGAAGTGATAACATATTGTGGCATTGTCATGATGTAATTTGACAACATAGTGACCTAGGACTCTCAGCCAGGAAGAAAGTATTTTCACAGGGAAAGAGCTGGCTTTCCAGGCTTTCTGGATTGTAGTCAGGATCTTGGAACCTGGAGATTTTTTAGATTCTTGGGTGGGATGAAAACTCGGAACCTGGGATGGGTGCTGCTGATTACGAGCATAGGCCGATCAGGTGGCTGGAGACAGCCTTATTAATGAGAACTAGAGTAGAGATCACTGGTGGTGGTTTGTGTGGTGGAGTCACATGAGAGTCAAGCCAGTTAGTGTGTGCGGTGGAACAGTTGGGGAGGCTGGGAAAGCCAGTGTCACATGGAAGGTGTGGAGTAAATAGAGTCACACTGGTGTGTGGGAAGCCGTTCTGGAGTGCTAAAGTGCACTGAACAGTACTGTTAACGGTTTCTCGGTGGGGAAGTACCCTGAAAGCCCTGGTATTGAGACACTTTACCTGAGTAAGACAACCTTGAGTCGGTGAGACTGGTCATGTTATTTTGGTGAAAGACAAGAAGACTTTCAAGGTTATTCACAAAAGGGTGAGGAGTTTGGAGAAGGCAGGAGATGTAAACAATCTAGGGCAACAAAACTGATTTAGGAAGTGCGCTGAATTGGAGAATGTTTTCAAAGCAGCTATGTTGTTCTCTTCTCCGAGCTTCTCCAAACTCTTCACCCTGTTGTGAAATAAAAGAATGTCTTTTTATGTCAATCGGCTTTAAGAGTGGTCACCCTACGTGCTAAATTCCCCAAAATATCACAATACCAAAATATTAGATTGCTAAAAAGGAAGGGCAACATTGATTGTGATCCGTACATTATATGTAAAGTGGACCTTTTAGTAACTTTACAAGTCTGTATGATATTCCTGATATGTCACAACACTATTTTCTTCTTTTCCAATGTGGTCCTTTAGCTCCAGGCAAGTGACTTTGCCTAGCCTGAGATGTTGTTAGTCTGCTGCAGGCAGGAGGAAGCATTTTCGAATTTCCCCACCCCCGGTGATCAAACTGCAATATTGTAACTTTATAGTAAGTCACAAGGTGAGAGGATGCAGTAGGGGCTATTTTGCATCAGGCATTTGTGAACATTGTCAAGAACTGCGCAGGCAACAGGATTTCCATGATTGTGTCATCTCTGAGTCAGCAGCTCAGTCCAGGAGGTAGATGCTTACACTAGATCAGTGGTGGCGAACCTTGGCACTCCAGCTGTTCCAAAGCTACAAATCCCAACATGCATTTGCCTCTGGGAGTTATGTCTGTGGCTGTCAGAGCCTTGCAATGCCTCAAGGGACTTGTAGTTCCAAAACAGCTGGAGTGCCAAGGTTCACCACCACTGCACTAGATGATGCCTGTGCAAAGATGGCGCTGCCCATCTGGAGAGAAAAAAATTAGAGCAACAGATAAAGGCGTTGCTAGGTTAGACTACAGGGATCTCTGTAAGAGATAACAAACAGCTATAAGTATTACAACTAACATAAAATGTATCTAATGCCAGGTCTACTTAAATGTAAACCAATCATAGTTACATAGTATTTGAGGTTGAATAAAGACATTAGTCCATCAAGTCCAACCTATTAGGATCTCATTCTAGGAGTACCTGTACCCCTGTATATTACGGTCCCTTAAGAAATCGTCCAAAAGTTTCTTGAACAATTCCACATTATTTGCTGAAATCACCGCCTGTGGCAGTGAGTTCCAGACCCTAACTGATCTTACTGTGAAGAACCCCCTTCGCCCCTTGTGCTGGAATTTTTTTTCCACCAATTTTAGGTGATGGCCTCTAGTTTTTGTAACGGAGTATTGGTTTTTGGTTTTCGGTTTTTGGTTTTCCTTTGTTTAATGCATTAGCAAGTATTGATGTTAGGCCAGGGCCTGTGGTCTAGAGGAAAACAGTACACTGCAAAGAAGGTTAGCAGAATGGTATTTGTTTTCTAAATTATAAGGGTCCAATGGTTTTTTTAAGTTTTAAGGGTAGCTATAGTCAAAAATTAAAAATAAATGTGAATTTCTATAGCTTCTATCGCACTCCTAATAACTATGTTGATCTAGAAGTTTGTAAAATGATTTATTGAAAATAGAATTTATTGGCAATTAGAGGTGCACCGAAATGATCTCTCTGACACGTTGTCACAGAAGGCTGATCGAGCAGTGTAGAGAGGAAAGCCCAGCCTCCTGTGACAGCGCTGTCTCCGCCCACACACCGCTCCTGGGAATCCAGGAAGTTGTTGAAAGTGATGGGCAGACAGAAGGCAGCACTCACTACATAGTTTGTATTCCTATACAATGTTTGTATTCCTATTACAATGCTCATGTTACAGGATAGTATGTGCTATGATTTTAAAACTCCTTTAAGCACAGCCTCCATTATCAACTAAACCTTGACTCTCAACTCATTTATTATTAAAGTAAACCTGGAACAAGCCTGACCAAACCTTGACATATAATGGAAGAATATACAAGCAGTGATAAACACATGCCAAAACATTCAGTGGCTCTAGAGATAGCTGTATATGAAAATCTTGATGAGTGCTTCCATTAAACAAGATTGGAAGCCCAGGAACTGATCGTTTTAACGCATGGCCCTAGACTTAGCACCGGACTCCCAGCTGTCATTCAAATGGTTAATTACTTTTTTAATTAATACATAACTGGATTAGAAACTAAACTTCCCCGTTAACATATTATATTTGGCTTTCTTGTTTTTATTGTGCTAGCCGGTGTTTAAATCTTGATGTAGAAGGCACACATTAAAATTTAGGATGTTATTATACAAGGTCACGGAGACCTGCAGCTGTAATAAATGTGCCTCTAGTACAGCCAATGGGTTAATCCCTATGAATGTTTTTAAAAGTTATAAATTACATAGCTTGCATCCTTTCCAGCACGAAAAAAAATCTTTGCCAAAAGATTTCCAGTAAGTAGTAGATGTAACCTAAAATTGCCTTTGAATCACGGAGCATATGAACTGTTCATACGAGCTAGCATGGTGAAAGCATTAGATGTTGAAAACGTGGTACTGCTGCATATTTTCTTCCACATTTGTTCTCATCTGGGAGCAAAATGTTGTTTACACCCACATGCAGCTTGAATCGTAATGTATTTGCTTCACTTTGCATCACAGCCTGTTATTATGTGTTTAGAATGATCTTTTCAGTGACATGTATTCCCGGAAAATACATTTTTCTCTTCCTTAGAGCGGAGATATATAACTTTTATCTGGCAGTTTTATGCAGTGGCCACAAAAAATTTTTGGTGCCTTCATTTTCGGCGCTGACAGCACAGTGGTGTTAGTTTTTGATGTGGTGCTCTCGGCTCCAGGAACATGTGTAGATCCTGCAGTTCACCTAAGTACCCATAACATTTAAACCTTCTGCTGTCTGAATCCTCAAAACTGCACCATATCCCCAACACCTAAACTTTAATGTGCTCTTTAACACACAATTGTTGACATTCAATGCACAAGCTAACACCTACCTATACTCTAGACCTTTTCACTAGAGTCCTAATGGTAAGAAAGGATTTGTTCCAAATGGGTGAAGCTTTGTCTTCAGAACACTTCCAGGTTGTGGCCCTCGGGATTATATCATTGGAAACAACATACAAATAAACCTACCTGCGGTTGGTTTGCCTAACCGTTGCCTCTTACTTTTCCATCTGTACCGCAGGCGACCTCTGAATCCTTGGCTAGTGAGATCTGCTGGATGTGTCTTCCTGTAGTGGCTTCTGTGTCTTGTTGTTCCTTCTGTCTTTCTTAGATCCTGATGTCCACCTCTTGCTCTTTCTGTTGTTTTGCCTGTCCTTCCAGGGTCCCGGTGTACACTTGTTTCTGTTTCTCTAGTTACACTCTCTGCTGCACTCCTGGTCTCTTTAATGTACCCCAGCATGTACATACCTGCACTTTTTACTCATTCAGGTGAGATAAACATATACAAGGATGTGACGTGGTGCATGCCTCCAGACTGGTCCACATTCATATAAAAGCCAGAATTCTTACTCTGGTTGTACTGTACTTTGTAGCATTCAAACTGCTGAATCAGGCATTCCTTTTTTTCTTGTTGCTGCTCTTGTCAGACTTGCCCTGGGAGTGGTAACTTACCGTGCCATTGCCAAGTTCCTGTTCCCGTGTTCTGGGTCTGTCTCCTGGCTCATTTGACTTCTGGTTTCTGCCAGCATGTTCTCTGCCTAGGCGCTGTTACCTTTCTATGCCAGAGCTGCAAAAATAAGTTCACTTTTACCTCTGAATTGTTAACTTTCCTTGATCAAATCTCTGGCTTGTCCTGACCTCGCTAGTACTCAGCTTGCCTTGACCTTTTTGATGTACCTCACTGGGGGTGATTTACTAACCTAAACACACGCACGCACCAGGTGTGTGTTATTTTCACACAGCAAAACGTATTTATCAACCAAAAAGTCTCTAAAAGCATATTTCCACTAATGCCATATATGGAAAAATCATGCACATGATGCATATATAATGCTGCTTCACAGTTTAGACAAAAATGGTTAGCTCATGCATTTACATTCCTGCATTCATCAACGCAAGCAACATAACGTAGAGCTAATTTACACAACATTACCTTGGAATTCATGCAGGGCTTTGCACAACACACCTGCTGGGTGTGTACACACTACAAAGGTGTCTAGATTCCACCAATAGATCATGCTGGGAGGGAACACACTACAGAGGTGTATACTTGTTCGTGGCGTGTTTATAAGGTTAGTAAATCAACCCCACTGTCTCAATGTCTCCAGTTTTGATACTATATTCTGGTTATGGCCACCACCAACCTAAGGCTACTCTCCTCAACTACTTCTTTTTGTTAAGACTGGATAACCCACCGCTTGAGTTCCTGGAAGCACCCAAGTAAGTGTCCTTGAAAGGTAGCTGCATAGTCATCTGGTCTTAGAGTCTAACCCTTACAGAAATGAAAATATGTGAATAGGATACATTTTAAGTTCCATTCTTTTACCATAGAAAGTTTCGAAAGAAAAATAAACGGCACTTGCATTGTACATCATGATTCACTGCGCCTGGCCAGGAGTGCTAATACATAAGTGTGCCAGTAAGTCAAAGTGTTTATTTCAACAGTCTGCAGCTTTTGAACTGGATGAGTATATTCACATAATTCTGCCACTAGGTCTTCTATGTTTAAAACATGTTTTTTGTCAGTGTTAACTTGACTGAAAGTATTTAAGTTATGCTGAGTCTCATAAAAATCAACAGTATGTTTTCCCTGTCAAGAAATGTGATGGTGTTCTACATCAAGATTATTTCCAGATTCTGAAAAGTATATATTCTGGACCATAAAGAAACAGAAAACCAGCTAAACCTGACTATGTTCTGTAAAGTCATAAAAGTGTGAAAATTTTACTTTGCTCAGCTTTTAATGATGCAATAGTATAGGTTATGGAATTTAAAGTGAACCTCTGTTAAATTTAAGGGGTCTAAACTGCCGCCAGAGTGGAAAACAGGCACTAGAATACGCTTCTATGTATATTTGATTAAAGTATATCTCTAGGCAACTTTTTTTTGTTTTGGATAGAGTTCTCCAGAACAAGAGGTAATGGGAAATCTTCTAATAGAGACGCCTGTTCAGGGGACAACCATCTCAGAGGGGAAATCCCCTCACTTTGGAAGATTTACTCTAACTTCCTGTTGCCTTTCTGGGACAAGAAGTGAAGGGATATTTCCCCAGTGGTACACAAACAGCAAAAATATCCTCCCTCTCCTACTCTACCTAAAACTAAAAAAAAAAAAACTAAAAAAAAACAACACGGTTTTGGCTATGCATATATATATTAAGCTTAAGGAATGGAATACGCAAACATCCAAATAGTAACCTATAGTATATCTAAAGCAAAATAGTTTTTTCAGTTTTGTATCAAGTTGCAAATTCTTAAACCCCTACCTGCCTTTTGTGTGTGTTTTTGTCCCATTGTGGAGGTCTCCCCTTCATTCCTGTTTTTCACAATAAAAAGAGTTGCGAGAAATCCCTTCTTTGACTCCAGAACATTTTTGAGCATTGAAAGATTTCCCTTCATCTTCTCTTTAGGTGCTAACCATAAAGTGCAGGATCTCCCATCGCAGAGGTCACCAGAGCAAATAAAGAGTGTGATACTCCTAGAGGTAGCACATAAAGCATTAGAAAGTTGTTAAAGGTTAGAAATAGTAACAGTTCCCTACTCTAGCCTAAAAAACAAAAAAATTATAATACAACTTGGCTAGAAGTATACGGTAAATGGCTGAAATAGTGTTTGGCTCTGTTCCATACTACCAGTCAGTGAGGCTGACCATCACAGTGAGAAAGGGAGCGAGGTCTTACATTAGATAAAGAGGTCTTACATCTTAGATAAAGCTGAAATCAGGTTTATAAGAGGAGTGTCTGCTCTATATTTTAAAGCTGAACCCTAGGCTGTGTTTTTTAAAAGGCCCTCAACCTAAAATCGGGCTTTAATGGGAAGGAGTTATAGGTAGACTTACAGGACTGAGATATTTGCATGAGGATGTTCACATAGCAGAAGGCAGGGCTGCAACAAATGTAAAACTCTTAAACATTGTGTAACCTTCCTTGGCCATTTACCCCAGCAGGGTTGTATACAGTTACATACAGATAAAGCTTGTTTATAGCACTCTGTGATGATGCAAATCAGTAAAGAATTTACCTAAACCATATACATTCACTGATAGGAGAATGTCATTATATACCTGCTTGTACCATTTAACATAATGTCTAATGGTATTGTATATCAATAATGATTTTATTAAAAATTTAGAGTAGAAAAATAAAGCCTTCTTTTCGCCCCTTTATAATTAGACATTGGTGTACTACCTTAATACAACATAGGTTTAAAATTCTACTGTAAAGGGTCACTACATCTGTTGATTGTAATTTGTCTCTCTCCTAATTTATACTTTACGTGAACCTGTGCTTACATAATGCACACTGAAATATTTGCCTATTCTGAACAAGCAGTGGAAGTACATTATAACAAGCCCTCACTCATATCTGTATCTATAAGCATTGTTGAGAAATTCATTTTTAAAGTCCACAGCACATGAACAGATCTTGGCAGCCTGCCAGCCCTCAAATATAAGCAGCCAGCACATGTCGCTAAGCTGTTAGAAACCACAGACAACCCACTTCTTGGGATCTTTGTTGTGGTCTTTGAGGCATTTTCACATTTAAAGGAGCCAAAGAGGTGACTGAATGGCTTGTTTTAAAGCCCCCTTACTGCTTATTAAGGATATGCAAGTAGTTGAACCACCTCAATAATGCCATATTGTAAAACAGTGCCTGTGTTAATGCATCATTAAGGTGCTAAGGGCAGAGCAGATTACAGGAAAAATGCATAGAGCCAATCAAGGAAGTTCCTTTTACCCCTCCTATCCTGACACATGCCCTGACACATTCCATGGTGAATGGATTAAAGTGGACTTTTACCCCCTTTCACTAAAAATCACATCAGCATTCATCTCTGTATGCTGATATAAAATCATCTTCCATTCATTAGTTAAATAAACATATTTCTCTTTTACATGCAATTACTGTTTACTACTTCCTGGTCCTCCTAGGCATTAGTGATGTTGCCCTTGCCAAAGAGATGCATTTTGGGAAGGCTACATCAGCAGTGCATTGCTGTGAACTCTCATCTGTAAACTGTAAAGATCTCACCAAAAGGCATTTTCCTCCCCGAAGATGATGTACATGGTCACATGTCCTAGTCACACGTGAAAGAGTTTAAAGTGAAGGGAGATGGATTAATCTGGTCTTAGTAAAAATGGCCATTGTATGAAGAATGGGGAGAAAAAGAAAGATAAGGTACACAATGAATACAAATCCTGCAATTATCTAGAAGTATCTGTTTGTAGATTGCCATTACTAAACATTTGTAAAGGTGCCTTTGTCGTCATTTTAATGATAAGGGTACAGTTCTTCTTTAACCGTTTAGCTGCCACCGAGGTAGGGCTTACTGCGGAACACAACTGCTTCCAGCTGGCCAGCTCAGTAAGCCTTAGGGCAGGGGTGCCCACCATTTTTTGTGTTGAGATCTACTTTTCAAATGACGAGCTACATGAGATCTACCAACGAAAAAAAAACTCCCTCGCTCTCTCCTGGCTGTCTCTCCTCACTCTCCTGGCTGTCTCTCCTCACTCTCCTGGCTGTCTCTCCTTTCTCTCTCTCTCCTGGCTGTCTCTCCTTTCTCTCTCTCCTGGCTGTCTCACCTTGCTCTCTCTCCTTTCTGTCTCTCCTTACTCTCACAGGTGCCTCAGGTCTTTCACAATCCTTAGAGCACACTTGGGGAGGAGAGTCTAGTCACATGACCTATCAAATTTGTGAAATTACTCTTCTCAAATCACAGAATCCTCTCTACTGCAGGGGTCTCAAAGTACCGGCCCTATGTGGCCCGCAGCCAGCTAACAAGTCAGGTACACGGTGACGGACAGCATACCTGTCTTGTGTGAGCATCTACCTGGTCTGCATCTCTGTCAAATGCAGACCGCATAGCTGATGTTGGCTGTGCCGGCGCTCAGTTCCTTTTGGCCAGACCTCATTTGATCGTGAATCCAGGGATAATGATTGATTCCTAACCAAATGTAATCATATCACATACCTGAACATGCAGTGTACATGCGTTTACATGCAGTGGCATCTGATCATTAACTTGAATGGGTGACAGCTGCCGCATGTAAATGCCACATTAGGGATTCCTGCTGCAGGAAAATGCAAGTTCCTGACACAGAAATCCCTAATTGCACCTAAATATACAGATATGAATGGGGGCATGGGGCCTTATTGTGAGTATATTAGTGTTTGTAATTCTGGTTGTGGGAGGTTGTCCATATTTCCGTTTGTTTTTATTTCTATGTGTGCGTATCTGTGTGTGCGCGCGTGTGTGTGTGAAGTATGAAATTTGCCAAGCGGCCCCCATGGGAGGAAAAAATTTGTCCAGTGGCCCCCAACTGATTTGACCCCTGCTCTACTGCATGGCGATACACTGTGGCCTGCAATTTATGAATGGGTTTTAAACTGCAGGCTGTTTGTGTGGACAAACATTGTGTTGTACTGTATATATACCTAAACCCATTGATGCTAGATTTGGCCAGGCCTGCCATCTCCACTGATTGTTGTGGATTCTAAATGACATGCTCATCTGTACACATATCTCATACTAACTATACATTCATGCACCACTCTGCACAAATGCAAATCCATCCATGACTGCTCTGACTTGTTCACTGATGAAGAGTGTAACCAGTATTAACATACCAGTACAGCTCTAATTGTAATTCCATGTGAAACGTTTACGTACAATATTAAAAAGTAAAATAAAGCTACATGACTTTCCATATGTTCTTTTCCCAAAACCTGATATACCTGATGACTTTTCATTTTCATTTCGGCAATGAAAACAGACACTTTAACGAGCTGAGACCACAGTACAAGAAACACGAATTTCTGAGACCCAAGACAGGTCAATTATGCACAAAATCTTAAGGTGCCCATACACCTTACGATTATCGTACGATAATCGCAAGGTGTATGGATGGCGTGCGACCTCTGCTACCCTAAGGTTGCACGACTTTTGTCTTACAAGCATGTTCGAAAACCCGCCGAGAATCGTCCGATTGTCGGCGGGTTTGTGGCATGCTCGTAAGACAAATGCCGAACGTGCCGGGGTGCGCAAGTGCACACTGCCCGTTTAGCATTGCAGTCATCGGAAGCAAGGGGGGCGGGCTTGCAATGATCGCAAGTACGATCTGCCTGTCCAAGATGGGCAGATTGTGCGTTTTTTAAATTACCTTACAATCATCGCAAGACAAGAGTCTTGCGATGGTTGTAAGGTCCATGGCCAGCTTTATAGGAAGGAGACCTACTTACAAAATATAACTAATGCTAATCAGAACAACAAGTCATAAAGATGATAATAAGAGGACATTAAGTTATTAACACAAACTTCTTTGTGTGGTAAAAATGTGGAGGATGTGACATATCAAGGAAATGCTTTAGAAAGCAGTAAAATAACAGTGTGGCATTCTAGTTCAGTTCTTCTATCTGCATTTTCTCTGAAGGGAGCCCAGAGAGGGGAATGGAATGTACTTTGGGCAAGTGAATAAAAACAGAGCTGACCGATCTATTTCATAGACAGAAAAATACATGATTGTCCCAGGACAGTTAGATAAACTGCATGAAAGCCTGTGAGCTTGAAAAGTACATCAGATTTACTGTATATGATACATATCAGTCTTATAGAATGGGGTCTTATCTTTGTATCCAAATACTTGTCCGTTATAATTGATGTCATGAGCTGGAAACCAGGAAACTTTGTACAGGCTTATGCACTTAGTACTTTTCTATGAATTTGTCATGCTGACATTTGCCTTTTGCTTTCTCTCCATCCACTCATGTACACTGACAGATAAACCCCTGTAGGGTTCAGTTAACACTCTTTAGAACTGATTAATAAAACCTAAATACAAGTGTCTGGTGTTGAAGCAGAAGTAAAGTGTAAAAAATAATAATAAAAAAAAAAAAATTAGGTAGGGATTTTTGGCAGAAGAGACATGCACGTCTTTTCTTCCAAAAATATTCTTCCTCTTTCCCACAGCAATTTTTTTTGTGTGTACACTTTACAGCACATGTGCAGTGCAGCAATGTTCACATTTATCCCATTCACGACATCTCTAAGATGTTGTGTGCATGAGTTGCATCATCAATGGCCAACAAATGGCCAAAGGGGACTTCCAGGAACCCGGAAGTGTCAGTGGCGAGGAGACAGAGCTAGGGACTGAAGATCGAACAGTCCGCTCTGGAGAAGAGCACACTTAAAAAGGTAAGTGGGCCCTGATGTGCAAGTATGCTTTCAGCTCTTTATTGTACTATCTCTCTAGAAATCCTAGATAGTTGTAGCAAAACGATGTGTAAAATTCTACGTGAGAACGTTTGGAGTTACACCATCTGGTCCAGGAGTCTTATTCACATTTATTTTGTTTCCTTCTGTCTAGATCATTTCAAAATTATAAGCCACTGTGCAACATCTGAAATTGTGTGAGTGTTCCCTCAGTAAATGATTATACTTGAGTACTTAAACAATTGACCTTTATAGACCAGCAGCACAAACTAAACACATTCCTGAATCCGATAAGGTAATTTGCCAAACTCAACCTAGATCTACACCCAATCACTAAAATATAATATATGCTTTAATTTCAAGAGTTTTCAGTCTTTTTAAATCTGCAGCTTTACCTAGTGATCTTGCCGTGAATGTCATTGTTCAGGCACTTTCTGTTTTAAGGTGACAACTGTCTCCCAAATGTACTCCTGCATTGTCACTCTGTCACAATGTGCTCCTATTTGAGTGGCTCGCCAAACAAATTGGGCATTCTCCACTGTTATTGCACTGCCAGTCTTAATTTAAAGAGAAAAATAACTATACATTAAATATATTAGATAACTCCAAATATATTTATTCTAAACACTTTTTTTTGCCTTTGGGCTAGAATTAGTCAGAGAGCTTTACAAGGCCCCATGTATGTAGTACTCACATGTTTAAGGGCAAATGGTAGTCCATTTTTCAATGTATGTATAATAAATCATAAATGAGGTCTTATATTTCAATAATTCAGAACAGTAGAATAAAAATATAATAGTGACTAGAGTCGCTTTGTTGGGAAATGTAATTTTGTCATAGGACCTAATGGTCTTAAATTTTGGCTTTTAACCACCTGCCGTCCGGCCATTGTAATTAAACGGCCGGACAGCGGCTTCTTGAATGCTAGGCGGCACGCAGTGCCGGGAAATCAGCCTGCAATGTAAACAGCCAGCGATGGCTGTTTACATACAAGCGTTCAGGCGTCTGTAGAGACACCCGATCGCTTGTAATATGCGTGCGGGTATACGCCCCCCCTCCGTTGCAGCCGCTGCTGGCTATCCCGAGCTCCACTGTGCCCGGTGCGTGCCCGGGACCAGCACAGCAGCTCTGCGGCCGGAGATCAAATGGAGCTCAGTACACGAGCTCTGTTTGATCTCCTCCTACTCTTCAGAATGCAGGAAGTGATGTGTATTACATCACTTCCGCATTCCTCTGTCACTCTCCGGTACAGAAACCGGAGGGAAGCTGAAGCAGGTGTTTGCTTCATCAGCTTCTCGGGGGGTCCCTAGGTGACATTAGGGGTCTTTGAAGACCCCTGATGTCTCCATAAAGAGGACCTATCACTGAAAATTGGCTATCACGAAGGCAGCTTGTTAGTCCCCTATGTGATAGCAATAAAGCTAAGTGAAAAAAAAAAGGTTTAAAAGAATATGTTAAAAAAATTATTAAAAAATGAAGTCACATATAACGGTAATAAAAAAAAAAATGTTTTTAAGTCCCCCGCCCCCCACATACACATGCAAACATGCGTCGAGTGCGCCTACGTGCGTAAGCGACGATTGCATCCATTACGCCGCACATGTTACATATCGCGTGAACGTCAGAATGAGAGCAATAATTTTAGGGCCCTCAATCACTGTTAACACTAAACTAATGAGCGGTAAAAGCTTTTAAAGCGTCGACTATGGCATATTTTGGGTATGGTAGTTTTTGCGAGTTCGCGGGCGCACACAATTTTTAAGCTTGACATGTTTGGTGTCTATTTACCCAACGTGACCCCGTCTTTTATATTTTGACAAAAATGTGGGTAATAATAATTGTTTTATAACATAACGTAGGGGAAATAGTTTTTTTTCCGAAATTTTCAGTGCTTTTTCATTATATAGTAAAAAATAAAACCCCCAGTGGTGATTAAATACCACCAAAAGAAAGCTCTATCTGTCCCCAAAAAATGGTATAAAATTAATTTCAGTACAGCGTTGCATGACGGAATAAATGTCAGTCAGTACCACAGCGCTGAACACTGAAAAATGGCCTGGACAGATAGGGGGTGTAAACACCGCGGTCAGCCAGTGGTTAATGTATGTGCACCAAAATTAACACTGCTTCCACACCTCCCGACTTTTTTCACCACAACAACGAAAGATTCTCTATAAATTTTTAAAAATCTTAATGTACATAATTGTGCAGATTTACCAAGCTTCAAGCAGCAATCAGGGCACTTAAGTTATGCTAAAATGGCCTCTAAGTCAGTATTATTGTATTTTATCAATATATTTTTTTTTAGCATGCCTTAATCATTATTTAGCACACCTTCAGGGCTATTGAAGCTCAGTGAATCAGGGCCAATAAGTTGTCACACTGCTCTTCACTTTTCCCTGTCCACCCTCCCTATGTTTTTTTTCTTTTTTACCTTGGACTCCTCACACGTTTGTTTGGTACTTTTACTAACTAGTTGAAAAACAACCTGTCTTAACAATTATGCTGTTTGTAAAGCAGCACAGCAACATACACTCTAGTACAGCCTCCTATGCTTTAATCATAAGTATTTAAAGCAGTATTTACAGGGAGAGCCACCCCTCACAAAAGTCCTGTTTGCAACCCAGGACATACCATGTTTGCACCCCGCACTCAAGCGATCTCCCATTATTCATTGCTGTGTATACCCAGTAGAAGCAATTTCCCCTCATCACCACTTGGGATGACGACACATAGTTTGCACACCTCAGCATTAGCAGCTTGACAGCTATATAAGTGATCATTTCCGTTATTTTGTGCCAGGGAAGACTACCCAGCAGTTGGGCCACTTGGCCACAAAATGAATTGTACTTAGATTCCCTCTTGTTAGGGGCACTTGAGGATACAGTTCTAGACTGATGACATGCTCTCTGGAGACAATGTTATGTAGCAAGATTAAATAACTTCAACATGTATTTCTTGGCAGAGAACGAATTACCAAAGGTACACAGGGCATGTATGTTTTACATTAATGTATTCAAATTTATACTATTAATTTGTAGACTATGGTTGAAAAGAAATATTTTTTGAAAATGTAGATATCTCAAAATGAGAAGCCATAGGGAAAACGAAAAGACCTGCTTATTAGGTTTGTGCATGTCTGTGATCTTCATGTCTAGAACTGCATGTAAGCCCATGAGAAAGATTTTGTGAAGCTTTTAATGTATTGAGTTGTAAAAATGTACAGCTTGTTTACACTTAAAAGACCATTAGTCCCTAACACAAAATCCTGGTAACCAGTTAGATTGCTGTGTTATAGTTGAAATTCTCCTTTGCAGTGCACATGAAAGGAAATGCTGATTAGTGTCTACAATAAATAAAAATTGTTCGTCAAATAATGTTATGCATAAGCACACAGCAATATGCTCACCAAAAAAGTAAGACCTCAAGTTCTCGGATGCCACAATTACAATTTAAGCTGTCTTTAGATCTAATTGACTACAGATCTTATGGCACATATGGCTTGAATATGGCCTGGTTTTTCATATCTCACCACACAATGTGTTAAAGTGGGACTTCGTATTAATAAAATGCTTTAGAGGTTATTGTTCCTTTAAATACAGACCAGCTGTTCAGTCTATTATCATTTATACCTGTTTCTATTCAAAAAAGATATGCACAAGATGTCAGACTTTCAAGGCATCCACAACAGCCAGTTAATTTAAATTACACTTATTTTATTAAACTCCCATAATCTTTAAAACTATAAAAAGACATAGAAACTATACATCACTAAAACATGGCTCCCGCTGACCAGAAAACCTAATTAATGAATCCCAAACCAGAGAATGATTTATTCCCATCATCAACAGGTAAGTATACGTGTATTATTGCATTCCTATGTAATACATTATACTATATTGGCATTAGACTTAATGCAGTTGTTTGGATAGGATGCAACCTTGATGCAGAGACAGTCTAATCTGGCTTCCCCCAAAGTGTTAGAACAAGCATG
>NW_017307508.1:191787-193437 GCF_000935625.1 Nanorana parkeri
ACCTGACTTGCAGGAGCAGCTACATGGTCTGCATCTCTGTTGGATGCAGAACGTGTAGCTGATTCTGCGCCGGCACTCGGATGCTTTCGGCCAGCGCTCTTTCAGTGAATGCTGGCCGAAAGGATTGATTAGTAAGGTCTGCAGCAGACCTTACCAATCAACCACTGGATCGATGTGGCTTTTCACAGCCTCCTCCCTGCAAAAAGGTAAGCAGGAGAGGGGGCTCTGTAGTTTATTTTATAAACTTCTGTCACCTGATCAATAACTTGAATAGGTGACAGCTGCCGCTTCTAAACACCAGATTAGGGATTCCTGCTGCAGGAAAACGCAAGTTCCTGATGCAGGAATCCCTAGTCGCACCTAAACCTACAGATATGAATGGGGCCTTATTGTGAGTGTATATTAGTGTCTGTAGTACCAAACCGGATATAGTTACATTTTATTTTAAAGTATGAAATTTGGCAAGCGGCCCCCATGGGAGAAAAACATTTGTTGGGTGGCCCCCGAGTGAATCGAGTTCGAGACCCCTGCTCTAGAGGTTATTGGTCCTTTAAATACAGACCAACTGTTCAGTCTATTATCATTTATACTTGATTCTATTATCATTTATCTGGTTTTATTTTATGCTGTTTCTAATACTTAATGAACACTCACAGCTGCAAAGTTGCACTAACACTGAGTCCCTGTTTCTTGGTTTGTGCATGTAAATGATAATAACATAGTTCTCATAGAACACACAAGCAGACAGTGTGCTTCTGGTGAAGAAGCTTTTTGTAATCCATGTGTAACTCTATGCACTAAACAGTGCATTCTCCAGAAGTTCAAGAATTAAATTAAAAAAACATTCTGGATACTGTTAGAAGATGTTATAGGTCATATAATGCATCTGAACAATTAATATCCTAAACATCAATAATTGGACACAATGGTTTTACTATCTCTACTTAAGGTGTATGTAAAGGCAAACCTTTTTTTCATTTTGGATAGAGTAGGGAAGGGTTAGACCCTCTGCCAAGAATTTTTAATTACAAGCCATGTCCTCACTGTAAAGATTGACTCATCTGTTTACCCTGGTGACCACTGTCACGGAGTCAGAAAGTTAGGGGAAAGCCAAAATTTTAGGGGGTTATTCACTATTGAGCTGAAGGATACAGCCTTAGCTTCAGCTGATCCTTTGGCTCTCTTCAGCCGCCGGAGCAGTTCGTTTCAGTCGAACCGAAGGGCTGCTGTACGGACTATTCACAATAGCCTGTACAGCAGCCGAGCGGCTCATCTGAGCCGAAGGCATATACTTCGGCTCGACTAAGCCGAAGTGACAGCTGAAGCGGGGCGAGCGGCCTGCCGCTCGCCACGCAAATGACAGCTGGGCGGAGCCATTTGTGATCTCACGGCTGGCTTCGCCCAGTTGTAATGACAGATCAGCATCCCCAAATGACCTGGGGACACTGACCTGCCTTTTAACAATAGCTGGGCGGAGAAAGATGTGATGTCACGGCCGGCTCCGCCCAGTTTTTATTCATTGGCCAGGGCAATGAAGTCTCTAGCAGGTGGCGAACAATATGAAACAGTTGGGCGGAGCTAGCTGTCAATGCTAGCTCCGCCCAATTGCTTTGGGTTTTTTTGTTCTTTTCTTTAATATATATATATATA
>NW_017307508.1:193542-208161 GCF_000935625.1 Nanorana parkeri
TATATATTTTATCTTTCTATTTTTTAACATTTTTAAAATCATTTTGCAAATTTTTTTTTTTTACATTCTTTTAACTTATTTGCTATTGTGTTCGGTACCACGGAGGTACCGAGCAGAATAGCCAAGTCAAATGCCGCTCGGCGGCATTCGGCTATTCACTCACTACCGGTCGGCCCTTATAACAATGGGGGCGAGTGGCAGCGAGTGAGCTGCCGGATCTTCGGCTCAGCCGATCCAGATGTTGGAATGGCCGAGTCGAAGTCCTTCTACACTTTGGTTCAGCCAAACATGCAGAGCACTCACTTCACTTTGGCTGGGTTATTCACTCGGCTGCCTTCTGCAGCTTTGTGAATAAGCCTCTTAGAGTTGTCATTAGAGCAAGGAGACAGCAGAAATCTTCCAATGGGGACAAGTGTTCAGCTGACAATTATCTAAGATGGCAATTCCCTTCACTTTGGTGAGATTTCCTCACTCTTCCTTTTGTAACTCCAAGACAGAAAATAATGGGAAATCGCCATAGCAGGACACAGACAGTAAGAAATACCGGGATAGGGGGTTTTAATCTGTCCAACTCTCTCCAAAACTAAAAAAAACTCTGCTGCAGTTTAATTTTCATGTACAGGTTTTCTCATCACCCCCAACCTGTGACTGGTCTGTGAAAAGAAAAGCAGCACACTCATGAACTCATCACTCGTCTTCTCCTATCAGTATGCTCCTTGCAAAACACCCAATTGGCAAGTTAATGACCTTAATGGTTTTGTTGCGTGCCTCACGGGTTGGCAACAATGCCCACTTAATCAGGGTATATAAAAGAGGGCACGTGTGGAAGTAACCTGCCTGCAAGTATCTTAATAAATACCTTAAGATCAGAGTTCAAAAGGGAAATGGGATGGTAACTAGCACAGGAGGCTGGCTCCTTACCTTCTTTTGTATAACCAGGATTTGAGCCAACAACGATTCCCTTATAAATCAGGAAGACTGTGAAAGGGAGTTGAGCACCTTCACAAAATGGGGGAAAAGATTTGGAAAAAGCAATTTCTAGTATTGTATGATAAAGCCATTCGGGCCTGGTGACTTACCTGATTTAGCTGGGTTAACCACAGATTGCACCTGATCAGCAGTAATTGGAGATTCCAGGGAGCCACCGAAAGATTCAACCAACAAAGGCATGTTGCCCCAGCCAAGATAAGCCTCAATCTTGACCTCAAATGATCATTGTGAGGAAGCAGAGTGAGTCAGGCAAATGTTATACAATTTTAAATAATACTCTCCAAAAGCACTGACAATGTCAAAGTACAAGTTCATCAATGTAACATAATCCCTCCCTAGCCTCCTCAATACAGTAAGCTGTAGCAACCCAATATTCCCTCACCCCCTTACTCAAGGGAAGGGAGCTGGGGTAATTGTGTTACATTCATGCTGTGTCATGGGTGCACCCTTTATTAAATGTATATTTGTAAAATAAACTTGTTACACAAATAGTAAAAAATCTAAAACGCCACTTAAAAATGTATGACCAAAAAATAAATGAATATAATTGACCCAAACCCACTATACACTGCCTGGCCAAAAAAGTCACCTTCAGGATTTAGCTAACCAAATAGGTAAGAGCCATCCATTGGATAATAGGTCTTGGTTCAACAATGTTATGTGCCCAAAAATGAGCTTAGCTGCCTACCTGAATGACCAGGTTTTTCCATCAATAGATTTTTTTCTTCCCTGATGGCACAGGCATGTTCCAAGATGACAATGCCAGGATTCATCGGGCACAAATTGTGAAAGAGTGGTTCAGGGAGCATGAGGCATCATTTTCACACATGGATTGGCCACCACAGTGTCCAGATCTTAACCCCATTGAGAATCTTTAGGATGTGCAGGAGAAGACTTTACACAGTGGCCCAACTCACCCATCATCACTACAAGAGCTTGGTGAAAAATAAATGCAACTCTGGAGGGAAATAAATGTGGTGGCATTGCATAAGCTTATGGAAACAGTGCCACGGTGAATGCATGACATAATCCAAGAAACTTTTAGAGTATGTAACTTTCTTTGGGTCAGGCAGAAACAAAAAATCCAAACTCCAACCATATTTTTTAGTTTTGGACAGAGTAAGGAAGAGTTAATATTTCAGGCTTTATTGCTGTTTGTGACCCCCTATTACAGAGATGTTCCCATGTTTCCTGTCCCTGTGGCACCAGGACAAGAAATTAGGAGAGCAGTTGCCACAGGGTTAGGAAGTGAGGGGAAAATTCCCAGCAGGCACACAGGTGGCAATAAAAACCTAACCAAAGCTCTAACGCCTCCTTGCTTTATCCAAAGTAAAATAATAATGTTTTGGCTGAAGTTGGGCTTAGAAAATACTACTGACATGACATGAGCATCTGAGATCTTAAACTTCTAAAATTACAGCCTTGTATCAGGACTGTTCCATTGTGATTGTACACTTTTTAATAATAGTAGTTCTGTAGGACACAGAAAAACAAAGCTTAGATGGGTTTGTCTTTCAGAGACGGTGACATATTATTATCAGACAGCATCTGTAAATAATCATCTAGAAGACATTTCATAGAATAACACAGAGCAACCTCAATGTGTATTCATAGTCTGCTACATTTAAACAAGATCTGAAACCCACAGGGAAGCCAGTATCAACACAATGCTTCCTGAGCGTAAAAGCCAGGAATTTCATATGCGTAATAATGGCTCTCACATTTCTTTCTATTTCTTCTTCTGCTAAAAATGGGGATTACTAATGACAGGCAGCTACATTTAGATTGGGGTACTATTATTTCTAATTATTCTTACACTCTTTATTTACCTTCATTGTCTAGAGGTATTTGCAGAGTACACTGTCATTGTCTACCTGCAAATGTCTGTTTAGGCCCTTATTTATGGCAAAGTCATTGTCTGACCAATTTAGGTGACAACTTAGCCCAGCCGGGCACTGTTTGAGCTATGCATAGCCCAAACCTTTTTCAGTTTTGGAAAAAGTAAGCAATGTCAAAAGCGGATTCGTCTGCAGAAGTTTCCCCTGCACACCATACAGCTATGGAATAGCAATGGTGTTGCCCGCATGTAATCATATCAAATACCATTACATGGGGTGTGCAGACGTTAACATGCAGCGGCTGTCACCTGATCATTAACTTGAATGGGTGACAGTTGCCACATGTAAACGCCATATTAGGCATTCCTGCTGCAGGAAAATGCAAGTTCCTGATAAAGGAATCTCTAATCACACCTAAACATAAAACCGTTTCACGGGCTGCAATTGGCCCGCAGGCCGGTACTTTGAGACCCCCCTGCTCTAAAGTCTCTCTTTTCCTGTCATTAGGAGAAATGGGGTGCCGAGTTACCCAGAACCTAAAAGCCTTGAGCCATGGAGTTGAATGTGGGGTCCTTTGCACATTATTGGATAAATGTGCACTGCAGTAGTATTAGACAATATACTGTGAAAAAATAGTGTATACCAATTCATAAAATATATAAGAATAGATAAAAATGCAAAAAAAGCTTGTATAATCAAGTAAAATCAAATTGTGAACAAGTTCATCCCTCAAACAGAGATTAGTGTACTTACTCTCTCCGTCCGTGTGCGATGACATCAGCAAGTGTTTTGTATAGATTCATTGGTTCCCAATAGAACGGATTACATTTTTGGTTACTTTGCAAAGTCTTTTCTTTATCTTTTTTTTTGGGATCATAGGTCATCAGAAGGTTTCCCATGCATGGAAATAAATGTAGAATTTTCTAATGTGCACAAGGCACTATTGTAGGTGTGGTATTATTATGCAAAAGCTATACCAGCACACCATAGAGTGATGATACATTCCATACTTTCGCTACCACTGATGCTATTATAATTTGAATATGGCTTCCAAGCTTTTTTGCTTTTTCATACATATGTCAAATAGTCTGGACATTAACAGTCTGGACATTTACTGGTTGGAAGAGACCTCTGGTGCACCACAAGCAGACAAGGCTGCCCTGTTGTATTTTACAATGATACACCTGTAGTGGCTCTGTTAATGTCTGGCTGTTCTATATGTCCATTCTGGCCTTCTCATTTTAATATTTATGCTTCCATTTCACAGTTAATACAGGAAACATTACATAGCAGTACAGTTAGCTCGTAATTCTGCTATAAACCCTGTGGGTGCCAGGAAGTGTTCTTGACACTCCTCTCTGCTTCCCACTCAGAAAACCATCTGTGCATGCCGTGATACAGCTAAAAGCTAATGACATTTCGACAACCTAAATGCTTCCTTATGAAGCTGAAGATATTATAACGTTTACAGAAGATTTGAGGGAGTTGTGTGGCTTCAATTGATGAAGGGCACCCAGCTGGTTGTCAGCCAAGACAACATATTTTTAGTGGGTCCTATCCAAATTCTAGATCACTGCTTTTGTTTTATGTCAGTTTAAAACAAGGAATAGGAAAAAGACCAGAAATAAATTATGCTCCTGGTACAGAAGAAGATTTTAAAGATAGAAGGAAAAAATGGTGGACAGATTAAGGTCCCATTCATATTTGTGTCGTTCAGTGCATCAATACACAAGTGGTAACTTGCATTGTGTTAAGGCAACCCACTTATTTGAATTACCCTGTCATACCTGAAATGTAAATGTTTTCCAGGCTGCTGACTGATCAGGTAGTGAAGCAAGGATAACAATGACAGCCCCAGAGGCTGCAATTTAAAAAAACACATCCGCAGTGGCAGGTCCCATATGTATTTCTGTAAAGCTTTTTTTAAATCAGCCATGTTAAACTCAAATGGAACAGTTGGCTAAATGGAAGTAGATAACTCTTCAAGGACCTCTTTATATCTACTAAGGGTTACACCTACTTAATTCCAGAAAAAGATTATAGCAGTTTGGTATTTAAGATTATAGTAACAATTTCATTTTCCAGCATTTCATCACAGAGAATGAGGCCATAACACATTACATTAGGCTGCCCTAAACTAGTTAAGAAGCAAGATGGCCACATGTGGCCCAAAAAACACAAGTCTGACACGCCTGCCTTAAAATAGGTAATTGGGGGATTTGAAAGACAGATGTATAAAAGTTAACACTCTGTAGCAGGCTTAAAGCATACCTCTCACATTTGTAACTTGATAAAGAGGAACACTCTGGAACATAAAAGACATAGTGAAAATAACATGGCTAAATTGCGCTGAATATTGGGCTTGGCTTAACAATGCTTGGTTAAAATGAGAAGGCTTCCCTTCCAGTTCTGGTGCCTGTGGTGATTCCTGTGATAGTGTACCCCCTTTCTCTGCATTCCTGTGACCTTACTTGTGTCTGGAAACTGCAAAGACAGTGAGATAACAGCTGTCAAAGTCTGTATCTCAGCTTCTACTACACACAGTAGCATGGCATAAAAAGAACATACATTGTGAGAGTTAAGTTGTAAAGACAGTGAGGCTTCTCCTTTAGGAGCTGCTAGAGAATCCATATGTTTTATTTGGTCCAATCTGGAATTGGGCTTGCAGGGTGTACAAAAAGCAATGATGATGTGGAAAGTGTCATATCCCATAGCATCAACATCCTTTTTATGTATCAGAACAATAAAAGGCAGTTGCTGATTGGTTGCATATTGCTCCCTATTATATTATATCCTTTGCTCTTAGTCCAAACCACACATCCCTTTAGCACAGATAGCCAGTCCAAAGTAATTTTCTATATGAGTTACTTAGGAATTCGTATTCTTAGCTAATAAAATGGGGATGGAGTTTAACTGAACCTTGGTTTTGTTTGAGTAAATATAGATGGGATTATCAGGAGACCTGTACTTCACATAACAAAGCTGCTTTCTCTATCTGGCCATTTTGATGAAAGGAAGTGTCCCAGCTTTGTCTCCAAGTGAAATGTGTGTTATTCACAGTTTTTGTATAGGTATGAGTTGAATAATTAGCTGTAGCAGCAAAGTTTACTTCTGAAATTAAATTCTTGGCATGTTTCTAAAACATTTAGTATGCCGAAGGTCACCACAGTCCTGTAAATTGCAAAGGATGGATTCCTCTGCAGGATCTAAACATGTGCTTTTAGTTGGCCTAATGAGTCAGAGACCGTGATGAAAATCATGATGGAAAGCAGATGTTATAATTAAGTTTTGTGTAAAGAACATAGAGAAGGTATTTTCTTTCTTCAACAAAGTTTCATGAAAAATAGCTATCTTTTAGAGCTTTACTATGAATTGTTGAACTCTTAATAAAAACTATAAATTCAGCTTTTTACAAGAAGGACCTTAAAGTGTATGTCCAGCCAAAACATTTTTCCTAGTGTAGCGTCCCCCTGACCCCCTGTGGTGAGCCCCAGAGGCTGAGAGGGCTGAGATTTCAATCTCAGGGATGGATCCCTAGCAGGGACATGCAGTCAGGGGAGGCAGGTGAGGCTGAGCCTTACCTAGAATTATGGAGGAAAAAGCTGTCAGCTTCATGTCTGAAGCTGACAGCTTTTTCTCCATTCAGATTGGCATCTAACAGGTTACACAGCAGGGAAATCCTCCCCGCTGTGTAACCTGTCATGGACGGAGCGCCTCAGCAGTGAGGAGCAAGTGAGGGACAGGGAGGCTCCTCCCTGTCTCCTCCCTTCCTCTTTTACACTAGCTTGGGGACAGGTTGGGGGTGTAGCTTCATCTGACAGGGGGACAGGCTTCTGTCAGTAGGGGCGGGGCTTCGGCACAGGGCGGGCGGGACGTGCTGGGGGGCGAGGCTGGGGAATGCCTCGTCCAGAGCAAGAGGTACCGCACGTCACTGATCCCTAGCCGGAACGTGTGTATTGCAATAGGGCGCCAGTCACTTTGGAAATTTTTATAATGCTTTAATGGTACCAGTAGCAAGGGTTGCAGACCTCCCAGGAACACAGAACTCCAGCATCACCAATCCCTTCTAGCTTCCACAGTGCAGGAATACTTTAGTTGAGCAGAGAATGCCACTGTGTAGTAGAACCATCAATTGATAGAGGATGTGTTTGAGATCTTCTTTGGAAGATATAGGTGACTTGTTCCTGAGGGCCATGCGATCTTGGCCTTCTTGGCCTTCTTGGCACCTCTAGCAGGTAAAGGGCTCTTCTGGTTCTCTATCCCAGACTGTTCCAGACCCCACCTGGGTCCACATCTGTACTCCTGTTGACTTAAGGTCTAGTCAGCTTCTCCAACCTGGTACATCCCACCCCAAGGCTAGGCCGGGGGGTGGACTGCCCTGAGCACATTGCAATTCCTGAGTATTTATGCACTTCCCCAGCATGCACCACTGGCCATAAAACTTCTAGTGATTGGCTGAAGAGACATAAACACCCTCAGTGCTCTCCCATTGGCTTCCCCACTCTGCGGCAGGGTTACACCCCATTACAGGTAGGTGCAGACAATAGCATAACACCTAGGAATCACCAAATGATCACAGACTGCAAATCGGCCATACTGATTACAGTTCTAGCAACACTAAATTTAAAGAGTCACTCCACTTAGGGTGAAGGGGCTACATTAGTTTTAGGTAAAGCAGGGAAGGATTAGAACCCCTGTCAAATTTTTACTTCTCTAGGGGCTTTATTCCCAATGACAACTATTTGGCAGTAATAAAAATGCTTTTCTTTAGAGGGCTAGAACCACTGTCATATTTTGTATTTCCATCTGTGTCCCTTTTGCAGATTTTCCCTCACTTCATGTCTAGTGAAACCGTTGTCAGATAGACAGGAAGTGAGAATAAATGCCTCTAATGAAGTCCTGAATAGGAGTAAAAACCTGATAGGAGTGCTAATCCTTCCCCACTCTATCTCGGACTAGAAAATAAATGTGCGGCTTGATTTACTTTTTAAACTGCAACCAAACAAATATAAAACACACCCTTTAGTTTAGTTATGTTTTAATTCAATAAAACATTGCAATTAAGTATTGTTAAAATCCTACAGACTGACTAAGCCTCAGCAATCCCTAGCACACCATATACAGGGCCGGATTTACTCTCTCTGCTACCCCAAGGCCAGGTTCCTCTATGCGCCCCCCTACCCTCCAACCCTTCCCCCATGGAGAATGGCAGACCTGCAGGGTAGCTTTTAGTTGGCCTAATGAGTCAGAGACCGTGATGAAAATCATGATGGAAAGCAGATGTTATAATTAAGTTTTGTGTAAAGAACATAGAGAAGGTATTTTATTTCTTCAACAAAGTTTCATGAAAAATAGCTATCTTTTAGAGCTTTACTATGAATTGTTGAACTCTTAATAAAAACTATAAATTCAGCTTTTTACAAGAAGGACCTTAAAGTGTATGTCCAGCCAAAACATTTTTCCTAGTGTAGCGTCCCCCTGACCCCCTGTGGTGAGCCCCAGAGGCTGAGAGGGCTGAGATTTCAATCTCAGGGATGGATCCCTAGCAGGGACATGCAGTCAGGGGAGGCAGGTGAGGCTGAGCCTTACCTAGAATTATGGAGGAAAAAGCTGTCAGCTTCATGTCTGAAGCTGACAGCTTTTTCTCCATTCAGATTGGCATCTAACAGGTTACACAGCAGGGAAATCCTCCCCGCTGTGTAACCTGTCATGGACGGAGCGCCTCAGCAGTGAGGAGCAAGTGAGGGACAGGGAGGCTCCTCCCTGTCTCCTCCCTTCCTCTTTTACACTAGCTTGGGGACAGGTTGGGGGTGTAGCTTCATCTGACAGGGGGACAGGCTTCTGTCAGTAGGGGCGGGGCTTCGGCACAGGGCGGGCGGGACGTGCTGGGGGGCGAGGCTGGGGAATGCCTCGTCCAGAGCAAGAGGTACCGCACGTCACTGATCCCTAGCCGGAACGTGTGTATTGCAATAGGGCGCCAGTCACTTTGGAAATTTTTATAATGCTTTAATGGTACCAGTAGCAAGGGTTGCAGACCTCCCAGGAACACAGAACTCCAGACTCACCAATCCCTTCTAGCTTCCACAGTGCAGGAATACTTTAGTTGAGCAGAGAATGCCACTGTGTAGTAGAACCATCAATTGATAGAGGATGTGTTTGAGATCTTCTTTGGAAGATATAGGTGACTTGTTCCTGAGGGCCATGCGATCTTGGCCTTCTTGGCCTTCTTGGCACCTCTAGCAGGTAAAGGGCTCTTCTGGTTCTCTATCCCAGACTGTTCCAGACCCCACCTGGGTCCACATCTGTACTCCTGTTGACTTAAGGTCTAGTCAGCTTCTCCAACCTGGTACATCCCACCCCAAGGCTAGGCCGGGGGGTGGACTGCCCTGAGCACATTGCAATTCCTGAGTATTTATGCACTTCCCCAGCATGCACCACTGGCCATAAAACTTCTAGTGATTGGCTGAAGAGACATAAACACCCTCAGTGCTCTCCCATTGGCTTCCCCACTCTGCGGCAGGGTTACACCCCATTACAGGTAGGTGCAGACAATAGCATAACACCTAGGAATCACCAAATGATCACAGACTGCAAATCGGCCATACTGATTACAGTTCTAGCAACACTAAATTTAAAGAGTCACTCCACTTAGGGTGAAGGGGCTACATTAGTTTTAGGTAAAGCAGGGAAGGATTAGAACCCCTGTCAAATTTTTACTTCTCTAGGGGCTTTATTCCCAATGACAACTATTTGGCAGTAATAAAAATGCTTTTCTTTAGAGGGCTAGAACCACTGTCATATTTTGTATTTCCATCTGTGTCCCTTTTGCAGATTTTCCCTCACTTCATGTCTAGTGAAACCGTTGTCAGATAGACAGGAAGTGAGAATAAATGCCTCTAATGAAGTCCTGAATAGGAGTAAAAACCTGATAGGAGTGCTAATCCTTCCCCACTCTATCTCGGACTAGAAAATAAATGTGCGGCTTGATTTACTTTTTAAACTGCAACCAAACAAATATAAAACACACCCTTTAGTTTAGTTATGTTTTAATTCAATAAAACATTGCAATTAAGTATTGTTAAAATCCTACAGACTGACTAAGCCTCAGCAATCCCTAGCACACCATATACAGGGCCGGATTTACTCTCTCTGCTACCCCAAGGCCAGGTTCCTCTATGCGCCCCCCTACCCTCCAACCCTTCCCCCATGGAGAATGGCAGACCTGCAGGGTGCATACAAGTTACATAGTTACATAGATGATCTCTGCGAACTCACCAAGATCACTTGCACAAAACAAGCAGAGGCGTCCCCGCTGTACATTTAGCTCTGCTTGCCCAAAGCAGGGCTACATGTAGAAAACTACCCGCCCGGCACCCGGAAATGCATGTCCTGGGCATCGGGAGATAGGAATTCCCCACCCCTGCTGCTCCTCTACTCCCTGCTGCCCCAAGGCCAGGCCTTGGTTGGCCTTGTGGGAAATCCGGCACTGACCATATACTAATCACAACTTAGCTGAGTCTTGCCAGTAACTGGAAACAACAACTTATTCCATTTCTAGAGGTGAAACACAGTGTGCATAATATCATGGTCAGTGAAGACTAATAAGTATTCTGAGGCTGGGTTCACACCTGGGCGTTTTTCAGCGCTGATCGAAGCGCTGAAAAACGCTCAGCAAGTGAAATCCCATAAATTCCTATGGACATGGTTCCCACCTGGGCGTATTTCAGCCCGTGGAAACGTGCTGAAAAACGCCCTACGCCCAAACAAGTACGGGAGCTTCTTTGGGGCGTATTTCAGCGCGTATCGATTGTTATTCCCGATGGCTCGGGGTTAACAAAGTGGTAACCCCGAGCCACACTCGGGAATACAGCATAGGTCTTACCTTGTCCGCGATCCCCGCTGTGTCCTCCGGCAGCTGCCCTCTTCCGGGTTCCGTCCCTTGCGAGCGTCCGCGTCGCAGGGTGGCGGAACCAGCGGTAGGTTTGAAAGTTTAAAAAGAAAAACCCCGAAAAAAAGATAGAGAAAATAAAGGAAAAAAAATCATACCGCCAGGGATGTATAAAAACGAGCGTCAAACTCGCTTTTCACTGAACAAATGTGCTAAAAAACGTGCGGAAAAAATGAGCTGAAAAACGAGCAGAAAAAACGCACCTATAGTACGCCCAGGTGTGAACCCAGCCTAAATGATGAACATAATAAATTGCTACAAATATGGGACCTCCGGATACAACTTTACTACCCTGAAATGGGTAATTATAGTTTTAAATACCATCGGACAGCCAAGGTCCTGGAGTGGGGGGCTATTACTCAGACTTGATCTCTCCGCAACCCATTTGGAGGGTACAAGGAACAGTCCATCTTTGTTCCCCCTTACTCTCTTTTCCTCTTTCCCTTCCTTCCCCTCTTTGCTTTCTCCCCGTTCCTCCCACCACGTTCTTTGACGGATGACATTGTCTTTGAGGGTGACATTTCCTCATCTTTACAGACAACTACCCCCATACAAACATTTGCAACCAGTGCGCATTACCAATTCCCACTTAACCCTTTGTAATTTGTAATTGTTCATGAGCATATGTGACACGATGCCAACAAATTCTAAAACAAAAGTTTTATTCTTATAATCTCATAATTTCCTAGACTCATCCTAACGTTTTTCAGGTACAAGAGGTTAGTGCCACAGGGAGGACTTATCCAGCATGACAAGACTGATTCATATTGTACTTCATTAATATAATTACGGTAGTATTTATTTATTTTTTTATTAGGGATGCACCGATGCCGAGTATTTGTGCTTCCTGACTGGCCGGGAAGCCGACTCCATGCTCCCTCGTCAACATGGAGAATGGAGCTGGCTTCCTGATTGGCCAGAAAGCCGGCCCCATGCTGCCTCATCACCTGGTGATGAGGCAGCATGGTGTCGGCTTCCTGATGGTTCGGGAAGCTGGCCAATCAGGAAGAGTCATTACCCGCCCCCCGGCTTCCTGATTGGCCAGAAAGTCGGCTACATGCTCCCTCGTCACCTGGTAATGAGTGAGCATGGAGCTGGCTTCCCGGTTAATCAGGAAGCAGGACGGCGAGTCATTACACGCTGCCCGGTTTCCTTAATGGGACTTCCAGTATATTTATTTATTTATTTGCAAAAGCATTTTACTTGAAGATAAACTATTATATATGCAGCTCATACAATAAGCAGATAGGAAATAAAACATTTTCTTTACATGCGTGTGTGGAACATTGAGAATAAATATAATCAGTGTCAAAGAAACATAAAAAAGTGGGAGGTCAAAGAAGTTGCTCAGGAGGGGAACTGATGTTTTAGATATTAGAACGTGAACGTACGATCGGCTAGCTGGCACAAATAGCCATGAAACCTGTATTAATTTGAATCATATTACTACATATTGTTTGGGTTTTCAATTTTAGATTTAGCAGATATTAATGGGAGTGGAATTACAAGAAAAAAGGAGGACTTTTTCTGTGACACACAATGCTTGAAGCAAGATTCACTGGGTAGAGGAAAAACACCCTCCTTCAGTAAATCTCATCTCAGATATTTATCAAGTTTTTCTGCTTGCAAATCATTTTCCCAAAATATTAGCCTTCCAGGAGACCAACAGGCAGTGAGCGACTTGCCTATTCTCCTTTGGATCAGACTATACAGGTGAAACTCGAATAATTAGAATATCGTGCAAAGTTCATTTATTTCACTAATGCAACTTAAAAGGTGAAACTAATATATGTGATAGACTCATTACATGCAAAGCAAGATCATTCAAGCCGTGATTTGTCATAATTGTGATGATTATGGCTTACAGCTCATGAAAACCCCAAGAACCCCAAATCCACAACCTCAAAAAAGTAGATTATTACATGCAATCAATAAAACAAGGATTGTACATAGAACAATATCGGACCTCTGAAAAGTACAAGCATGCATATGTACTCAGTACTTGGTTTGGGCCCCTTTTGCAGCACTTACTGCAATTACTTTTGCACGATATTCTAATTATTCGAGTTTCACCTGTATAATACCACCCTTAACAATTACTTCTAGTAACCCCTAAACAGAAACATATAACTCTTAAGTCATTAAATATAGCTGCTTGCTTTGGATATGGTTTATTATATGCAAAATGTTAACATATTGTACAAGGAGTAATTTAAGAAGCTGAAGTTCCAGTTGGGGTATATGTAACACATGCTGGGGAAACAGAAATTCTATGTGGATATTAGGGAACACACAGTGTGCTATTATACCGTAATTTATGTTGAAGTAGAAGTCTTGTTGCTGCCTGGGGGCCAGGCACAGGGAAATCTATAATGTAATTACTTAGTTTGTCTCCTAATTCTCACACTGTCAGCCAGAATTATCACATGACATGTGTGCATAGAGCCACTAGACATCAGCACTAATCAAGCTGGATAGCTCCTGGCACTAACCTGTGCTATCAGGGTCTGCTAACATCCACAATGGAGCTTTCTGTAATGACTTCAAGCACAGCTAAATTACTCACATATCTATTCTTGCAAAAACTTTTCATTTGTAACAAGGAAGACAATGACTGATTCATTGTTAATTTCACTGCGTTTTCTATGCCTCACTACTTCATGAAGCAGCGACTAATCATTTTAATTAGTTTTTAGCTTGTTGTAGTGATGCTCTGCCAATTCTTACTGCTTGTACATAGAAGTGTATTATCAGTACAGGGCTTGCTAGAAAATATTTGCAAAATCACATACGTTCTGATTACCACAATAAACTTTACATTTGGAGAATCAACATATTAATTAATCGACAGAACCTTACCTGACCTGCATCTATGATGAACTTCAAGAGGAAATTTGCAGTGCAGTTGACATTTTGTTGTCATCCCTGGTTAATATGATTTATGAGTATTGTATCATCTGCACAGCTCATTGAGCTCTATTTAGATATATGCATCTGATCACAGACAACTGAGTGAATGTACAACAGTAGCTGCTTGTTTGTTACATCTGTAATTAAAGGATGCAAAAAAAGAATATTAAATCATTTTGATTGTATTTAGACGGAGCTATACACAAACCTAGTTGGAATGGGTCAGGCTCTACTGATCAGCTTAGTGCTGTCTATCTACTACTGTGAGCTTGCTGGCAAGAGAAGAGCACATACTCATTCATTTTCCAAATAAGCAGGCTTGGGGTCTACCAGTGACTGAGTTCACTTCTCTAAGGCTGGGTTCACAGCTAAGCGTACGGAATATTGCGTTTCGTGCCGCGCGTTTTTACCGCGATTTGCGGTAAAAGAATCATGCAACAAACGCGCGTTTCCGAGGGTTATCCAGCTGTATCCTAATGGATACGCGCGACAAATACGCCCCAAAGAAGCTCCTGTACTTCTTTGGGCGTAGGGCGTTTTGCATCGCGTACGTACGTGCTGTAAAACGCCCAGGTGGGAACCATGCCCATAGGCAATCATTGGTTTTCACATGTTGAGCGTTTTACAGCGCACAGAAACGCGCTGTAAAACGCCCAGGTGTGAACCAGGCCTAAGGCTCCGTTCACACGGGGCGATCTAGCATTCCTGCAGCAAGAACTTACGGATTCCTGTGGCAGAAATCCATTCAGATGTGGCCGCTGTACCCATTGAAGTAAATGACTTGGTGACAGCGGCCACATCTGTAAGCGGCAGTCTGCCTGCAAATGTACATGGTACGATTACATGCTGTTTAGAATAAAAAATTGTCGTTGGACCCATTACATGCAGTTTGGGATAGATGATTGTCCCTGTATGCAGGATAGAGGATCCTGC
>NW_017307508.1:208195-221600 GCF_000935625.1 Nanorana parkeri
GTATTGATCACACCTTTATCAACCCTGTGTTTCATTCTTATTATCGTCTTTGATGTTACATACAGTATGTATTTTCCAATGTCATTCACATGTCATTTTTTTAAGGGAACAGCTGCATTTCAGCACCGCTCTATAGTTTGTCTTTACTGTAATTATATGAATGTATCTTTCCTGGGTGAGAGAAAGGGGTGTCTTTATTAAAATACACACTAACTTTTAAAAATCATGTATTATAAATGTATGTAAAAAGGTTGTATTAGAAGACTGATACTCCCATTAAAGAACACACATCTTATAACAGCTTTTTAATAATAGAAGACTGTAAGTGTCCTGTGTTTAGATTATTATAATGTATTATTTTTATTTTACAGGAATACAAGAAGGCAACCAGTGTACAAAGTGTAAAAATAACTGGGCCCTGAAATTTTCAATCATTTTGCTGTATATTCTATGTGCCTTACTTACCATCACAGTATCCATACTGGGATATAAAGGTATGTGCTTTTACCTCAAATAATATCATAGTAAATTATAATTATTTGACAGTTACATAAAATTGGCTTAAAGGGTCAGTCCACCCAATAGCAAAATTGCAGTGTTTGTTAGATACTTAAAGGAGAACTATGAGGTGAGTGATTTTCACTCAACCTCATAGTTCGAGCCGACGTGTGACAATGAAACTGTCACACGTCGGCTCAATAGATCGGGAAGTGAGCGAACACATACCGTCGCTCGCTCACTTCTCGATCATGTCCCTGCAGAGAGCCGTGACTGTCACTCATGGCTACCCGCAGGGATTTCCCACCTCCCCGCTCCGATCCTCCAGCGCTGACTGGCAGAACTAAATAGGCAGAGCCAGCTGTCACTCACGCAACTGGGTGGATCTCAACAGTAATGTCGGGATCCATCCCGGCTGCGTCGGTCTCAGTATACTGAGTTTTGAGTCACAGGAGGACGCTAGTTTATGTCCTCCCGCGACCCTTAGGAGAACTATGGGAAAAAAACACATACCCCAGAGTTCTCCTTTAAGCCAAGCCACTTGAAACCTGGTTATATCTGTTGCAGATTCTTTAGTTGAAATAGCTGACTTTAAGTTCCTGGGTCTCCACAAATACTGCAGTCATTATGATGGGGATAACTCCCTGTTTTTTTTAACTTTATGCCAGGAGTAGGGAACCACGACACCCCAGTTGTGGTGAACCTACAAATCCCTTCATGTCTCTGCCTCTGGGAGTCATGCCTGTGGCTGTTAGTCTTACAGTGCCTCATGAGACTCGTGGTTTCACTGCATCTGGAGTGCCGTGTTTGCCTACTCCTGCTTTATATTAGGAAAAATGCAATAGGTGGCAATGAAATACTAAAAACATCAGAAGGAACACCTAAAGCTCCTAGATCGACATGAGCACAGTTAAGAATTATGGCAGGCATATCTTGCTGTTATTTGGGACATATAAGTAGCGAGGGCTGACTCAGCCCATAATGCTTCACCTGTAAGTTAAATATCACTTTTGGGTGGACTTGTTCTTTAAGTATGTAGTGCTGTAACATCTGCTTCTTTGGTTCAAATCTTGTGTTGTAAAAGTCACTAATCTAATTTGTGAAGTGTCTGTAGGAAAAACCCATTCACTTGAAAGGAGCAGAATGGTTCCTCATGCTGAGTAGATGCAGATACCTAAATCTTAGTGTAGCGTTTGCACTAAGATTTAGGTAGTTGTCAGTTTTTAAAGTCCTGCATGCATTGTTTTCTGCCTGGCATAACCGTAATGATGAGGTTTACATTTTTGAGTGTGACATCGCTATTCTCCATATATAAGCATGATATCACTGCTTAAAAGATGGTAGAACACTGGAAATGTTTTGTAAGGTTTATAATTTTAAGGTTGCCAGTCTCTGACTCCACCTGCTGATTCTAAGACCGCACATCAGTGCTGCAGACTCCTGGACTCTGCATTAATTACTTCCGAACTCTGTGTTACTTACTATTGATCCCTGCACTCTGCCGTAGTTACTGCTAACCCCTAAACTCTGCTTTACTACTCACCTCTGCACTGCATTACTTTCTACTGACCCCTACACTATGTGTTATATACTCCTGACTTCTGAACTCTGCATTTAGTACTCCTGATTCCTGTACTCTGTGTTACATACTACTGACCTTTGCTCTGTGCTCTGACCTCTTGTCTCTGCATTATATACTACAGATCTCTAAACGTGGCATTGCTTACTCTAGACCTCTGCACTATGCATTACATACTAAAGACCTCTAAAATCTGAATTACTTACTGCTGATCCCTGGACTCTGCATTTTATACTGCAGACCTCTAAATTCTGCATAACTTTCTGCTGACCCCTGCATTCTGCATTACAGATCTCTAAAGTGTGCATTACTTACTCCTGAACTCATGACAAAGCAATAATGTGCTTAGCCTAACATGTCATTTAAATGTTAAAATATATACACAAATTAAGAAAATGCTAACGTAAAACATAAAACTGCTTTTCTGTATATCATGCTAATAGTGATTAGAAAGAAATAACCATCATTGTAAGAATAGGTAGCAAAATATTAATGCTGTGTGATTAAACCTAAATTTGTATGGGGCCCTGTGATTTCTAGTTACACCCATTGCAGAGCCCACTTGAGATCCCACACAGCCCACCTGAGGGTGACCCTGCAGGGCCCACCACAGTCTATCTATGGTGGGCTCTGCAGGGTCTCAGGTGAGCTGGTCACACTCCTTACCTGTCCGCCTCCTCTTGCTCCATGGTCGCTGATGGGCCCCACCTCCTCCTCTGTCGCCGGACCCACCTCCTCTTCTGCTGCCGACCACGGGTCCCACCTCCTCCTCCCCTGCCGGGTCCAGCCTCCTCCACCGCCACTGCTGGCTCTCACTGACTCAGCAGCGGCTGTGGAGAGGAACGCACCGCTGCACAGATCACTGTCAGTGATCTAAATAGCGGCGCGTTCCTCTTCACAGCCGCCAGTGACAGCCACCAGCATGAGATGCCATAGCAAACTAGACAGCCCACACGGCATCAGGGATGTCCTGGCCGGGGCCCCCCTGTGCCCTGGCCCCATAGCGGCCGCCTGGGTCGCTATGGCGATTGTTACGCCACTGGCTGCATTTATACCAATGCAGCACAATGCATTTCAAGGCCAACCATAAACAAATTAACACTGCTACATATAATCGGATGTAAAATTCAAACACTAAATTCCAGATCCTTCAAAAATACTTCACAACAACTTGTTCACCTAAGCTTTAGCTTGTAAATGCTAATGTGACAGGCGTCCTATACTGGCAAGCCTTGCAGCATTGCATGCATTGTTTTCTGCCTGGCATAAAAACAGTTTTAAAGGCTGTGTTGGCAATACTTTTAAACATTCTTTTAGCAAGGTACAGGCACTGCTGAAGCTCCCTGAAAATCTCCTAAAGCCTCATAATAGTTCACCTAAAGTTGCAAAAATCATTCACATTAAGGTTTGTATTCAACAGTTCCACGCTGGAGCTGAACGGAGCTTTAAGGGTTTCCAAAGCAGTTCAGAGCTTGCTGAGCTCTTTTTACATATTTGTTATGTGGGATTCTCGTCAGACTTGTTTTTACAAGATAAAGTTTAGGTGTGCTAGGCTTTGCTGACATAGTAGTTCTATTACACCATTGATATAGGAACAATAAATTAACCAGTGTTTTTCTCTTCTTTTCAGTTGTTGAAAGAATGGATGGTGTTTCAGGTGACATGGAAAAGTCACACATGGGTTACAATAATAAAATCTTAGAAGTGGAACAGAACTTGAAAAAATTAGGTAAGCTGACAAGCAAAATTATATTCTCCTGCACTTTTCGATTTCAAAGTTAGGTTTAAAAAAAGACACATGTCCATTGAGTTTAAGCAAAATAATTCCCAGAACTCTAAACTTGCAGTTGATCTTGAGGAAAAAAAACAAACCAAACCTTGAAAAGACAGTCTAGTTTGCTCCAGGCAATGATACTACCTAAATCAATAGTCTTCAGTTGTATGTCTTTTACATTTTAATAGCTGTTTATATTTTGTTCATATAGAAGCACAGTATGCTTTTTTTTTTTTTTAAAGAATATACTGAGCTAGAAAGAACTGTGGGGAGACTGAAATGCACTCATCCCCATAGTTAGAACCGACATGTGATACTGAAGCTGTCACATGTCGGCTCTATAGATCGAGAACTGAGTGATCACAAACTGCTGATTGCTCAGTTCATGATCTTCTACTTGCAGAGAGTGGTGACTGTCAGTCAGGGAAGGGGGTGGGCATGGCTGGCTCTGGCTCTAAAGAGCCAGTCAATCAGCTGTCAATATTGTCGGCATCCTTCCCAGCTGCAGCGTGGTTCTGCATATAGCAATAGGCTGCTATATGCTGAGTTTTGTTTCACAGGAGTACTTAGTAGAACTAACACCAAAAAGGTCTGGCCATAGTTCTAACAAGCAGTAGATATATGCAACAACATCAAATTTAAAAAAAAGTTATCACAGAGGTAAAAACTTACCTGTGTCTCCGCCGCTTGCTTCCGTCCAAAGATCTGAAAATTCTTGGGCGGCCGTGAAGGATCATGCGGCGGGCGCATGCGCAGTAGAAATCTTCGGCCGGGAGACAGGGAGAAAACAAAGGTAAGTCAATGCAGGCAGCGCAGCAGCGTGCACCCGCACAGACTCCATGGGACACAGAAGACACAGCAGTCAACCCTGGATCAGAGACCGGCACCAGCGCTGGAGGGACTGCTGAAAACTACAGGAAAGAAGAAGATGATCAGATCAAGAGGCATCATTTAAGGTAAGTCCCTACAGTAGCATGGGTGGATGTGACTTTAATGTCAAATTTAAAGCCAGTAGAATTTGAACTTTTGAAAAAATTGGTTTTCGGAACATTTGTTCAATTATAGTCAATGGGATCAAATCAGCAATTGTTTTCGACTGTAGTAAGCAGAATGGAATTTTTTTCTCAAACTAACTAAATTCTAGCAGTGAATGGAGAAACTCCATTCATTCCAAAATCGAATGTAAAATCAGACCTGATTTCGAATGACATTCGTCAAGTCTCTGATTGCATTATTGAATGTTCTGATTAGATTTTTCATATAAATGTTCGTGGGGAAATCTACCATTATATGGTACATTTTTGCCAGCCTGATTTCCTTTTATTAGAGCTTTTGTTTTATTCTTTGTAACTTTAAAATAATGCGAGCAAGTTTTCAATTTTTTTTAATGACCTTTTCTTATTGTTATGGCATTTTTCACTGTTAGAAGTAAGCAACAAAGATTTTATTTTTAGCATTTTAGACATATCGCCCAAGGGAATATATTTTGCAGTGTGTTTACATAAAATCAGTCCAAGACAATACTAGTTCTGTTTTGTGTTGTTTGTTGACAATATTTCCTCCCAATCTGTGTTTTTGTCTCACCTGTATGTGCTTATTGTTAATTTATATGAACAATTGTAATAAGCTCTGCAATGTTTATAATTCACAGGTCCAATAGAGCATCATTTTTTGGTTAGTGCTTCTATAAACTTCCCATAAAATTATCCTTTATAAGTTTATAATTAAAAAATGAATTGCAAAATTGACTGGTATAATGACACTGTTCCTGCGGAGCCATTACACCAGTCAATTTCAATGTAAAATATCCCATTATTACCCCTATTCTAGCCCACCCATATGTAATTCCACTCATGATGACTCAACACCATCACAACACACTCTCCATGGAAAAGATCATGTTTCACATTCTTTCACACTTCTCACAGATAGACACTACCACCTTTTCTCTTTACTCTGTCTTTCTGAAAGAAAGCACAGCCAGAGCCAGAAATATTAACAACCCAATCTTATTAACAATGTTGCCAAGATTCTGCAATACCAATGAAATCATATTGTTCATTCACCAAAGCTTCCAACTTTCCAATTTTGCTCACCAAACACCTGGCATTTGAACATACACTTGTATCCACCATTACAGTTTGCAACTAGATTTACCATATCATTTTTGCTGTATAATTGTTCTGTATTTATCAATGTGTGTCTGTAAGATAGGGTTCCCCTTGTCATCTGCCATAATTCCTTCCTTATCCTCTTTTAGTGTCCTTCTATAGTGACCCCCATCTGTGTGTCTAGGCCTACCTGCATAACCTTCAGCACCCCTACTACACAGGATGCTTTCCCGGCTGTAGAGGGGACAGGATGTAGGGCTGCCACTGGCTGCCAGCAGATATACTCATCTGATCCTCATTCCTGCAGAGTTGCTAGACCGGTCCCTGCAAGCCAAAAATGTCTGGATTAAGCAAATAGCATCTCTTGGCTATCTTTTGAATCCATGGACTATTGTTTCTTGTAAATTATTTTGCACTAAGCGCTGGATAGCTTAAACTGAACTATATATTACTTGTATTATTTATAAACATGTTTTTATTTTATTAAATGTATTTTTCAGATAACCAAGCAGGAGAAAAATCTGACAACACCAACAGTGAGCTGTCAAGTGTGAGGTCAGATATTGTGGCCATTCGCCAGCAGCTGCGAGAGATCACAGAAAAAAGCAGCAGGAACAAAGATGCTCTTGAGAAGCTAAACGAGTCTGGAGACCTTCTGGATGCTAAACAAAGTCAAATGAAAAGTGCCTTAGACAATAACTCTCTAATGATTAATGGAATCAATCAAACATTGCAAGTATATAACACTTATGTCTCCAGTCTGCAACAAGATACCACAAGCCTTCAAACAAACCTTCAAAACCAGATGCAATCAAGCAATGTAATCATTATGAGTGTTAACAATCTGAATTTAACACAGACCCAGCAGAGGACAATTATTAGCACTTTGCAGAGGTCAGTGGATGATACCAGCCAAGCTATCCAACGTATCAAGAATGATTTTCTGAGCTTACAGCAGGCTGTTCTTCAAACTAAAAAGGATACAGAATGGCTGAGGGAAAGGGTACAGAACTTACAAAGCATAGCAGCTAATAACTCAGCTCTTGTCAAGGCCAACAATGAGACAGTAGAAGATATGAGCAATCAGTTAAATGCTCTTAATGGCCAAATTGACAATGTCACAGTGATTGCTCAGACAAATGAACAAAATCTTAAGGACCTCCAGGACTACCACAAAGAATATGAGAATAGGACGAATGCTAAATTCAACTATTTGGAAGAACGTTTCCAAAAATTTGAAGACGATATAGTAGGAATTATTAGTAACATTAGCTATACTGCTCACCATCTCAGGACGCTGACTAGCAATCTTAACGATGTGAGGACGACTTGCACTGACACAGTGACTAAGCATACAGAAGATTTAAATCAGATAAATAATTCTCTCGCCAATGTTCAACTTGACACAACAGCTCTAAAGGCTCAGCAGGAAATTATGAGACAACGATTAGATAATGAAGTAGCCAATTTATCAGTTATCATGGAAGAAATGAAGATAGTTGATTCCAAGCATGGACAGCTGATTAAGAATTTTACAATACTTCAAGGTGAGAGCATGTGATTGAGCGTTTCTGATTTTCTCTACCACTATCCTTTGTTTTATGTATTATGGGGTTTGAAAGACCATGTCCTTTTCGCTCCATATTTCATACTGATTTTAAGTAGCAAACTGAATTTAGCTTAAAGGGTCAGTCCACCCAAAATTGATCTTGGATACTGCAACTGTCATAATTCCTGAGACTTTTCCTGTTCACTTGTGAGTTTTGTAAGTTACCTTCCACCTTTGTGTGTCCTGACCCCCTGTTGTATTCTCTATGATATTAAATGGCTAATACAACAAGGAGAGTGGGACTCCTCATGTTAGCCAGTGATCTTAGGAATCCCCAAGAGATATAGAAAATTGTCAGGTGGTTTAACTCTCCATTCTCTACCATAAATTGCCATTTTATTTTTGGGCAGACTGACCCTTTAAATATCCAGCGTTGGTTATTTTCTTGCATCTGCTGTATATTTATCCCTATACCTCAATATAAGTGTGCTTCAGGGAACATAGCTATGGCCTTTCTAATAATCTGAGTAGGTTTTACTCTTTCCGAGATGAGTAATTATGAAATTTAAATAGAAATCATCATATTTTGTACACTATCTGCTATAAGTCTGTGAATTATTTTTTTTCAAACAAAAGACTGTGACATTTCAAAGCAAACTACAGTATGAAGAAAATCTCTTTATTATAGCTTATAATTGGATGGGAAAAATGTTCCCTTGTCTAGGTTTACTTCTATTGAAAATATATTACATGTAGTATATCAGAACACATGGCTTTTTCAGTGTCTGCTGAAGGTAACTGTATAGGGTATTTTTAACACCTGCACATCTTTAGTTATTATTGCGACAGTTAATAATTTGGCTACTTTTCACACTTTTATTTGCTGGCTTTTCCCAGTGTTGATTATTTTTTTACAGTACATCATTTCAAATATGCATTCTAGTGGTCAGCTTTATGCCAGGGAATGTGATTTGCATTCCCTGCTTCAAGGAAACCTATACTAATTAAAGTATGAAGGCTATCAATGGTGACCTCCACTTGCAAAATGCTAGCTGCATAACTGTGTGCTGAAACTTTGACCTAAATACCTTATGAGTCAATCACCAGCCACATGTATGTAAGTCTTTTAACTTGATGCATTTTTGTTCCAGGTTTACCAGCAGCAAATTAAATATTCCTCTCAGCTCAGGTCTCCTAAAAGCAACCAAAAGATAAGAAAATAAAGAATAATAACAATTGGTATAGAGGTAGTCCCAATTACCTAGACATAGGAATGATACATACAGTAAATAAAATAAAACTAAGTAAATAATCCGATATAGCCAGCTCGCTGAGAGGGCGCTCTAACCATAACAACTGACAGGAACAAGGAGCAGCACAGGGGAACTCACATAGTGTAGTATGTATAGATCAAATGTATTGGATAGGCAAAGAGTATGAGTGCACTCATGTGATGGTTGGTGAAGGCAAGTAATGAATAGCTTAAAGGAGAACTATGGGGTTAAGGCTTTTCCCCATAGTTCTCCTTAGGGTAACGGGAGGACACAAACTAGTGTCCTCCCGTCAACCTAGGCTCAGTATACCGACTATGTGTTCGCTCACCTCCCGATCTACTGAGCCGACCTGTGACAGTCTCATTGTCACAGGTCGGCTAGAACTATGAGGTGAGTGAAAAGCACTCACCTCATAGTTCTCCTTTAAGGGAGAAAAGCAAGGTCAATGATAGCCATTATTTGCAGCCTGGCCCTTTTTTTACTTGTTCGCAACACATTTCATTTTTATCTAAGCGTAAACCAAAATAAAATGTTATTTACAATTTCACTTGGGAAGGGTATTTATTAGGGGGCAGTTGGGCATTTATTACACAGCCACTAAATGTTTTATTTGATGTTGGTGCATGTGTTTTGCTTTATGGATTAGTTAAATCATAAATAATATTTTGTTTTTATCAGGACCACCAGGTCCAAGAGGGCCTAAAGGAGAGAGAGGACCACAAGGTCCCATGGGAACTGTTGGACCAAAAGGACAAACAGGAGTACAGGGAGAACCAGGGCTGCCAGGACCTGCTGGGGAAAAAGGACCACCTGGGCCAATAGGCCCTCCAGGAGAAAAAGGTTCAAAAGGCTCAAGAGGTTCACAAGGCAACAAAGGGCAAAGAGGATCATCTGGTAAACCTGGAGAACCTGGACCAAAAGGAGATCCAGGTGTATCAGGTTCACCTGGATCAAGTGGACCACCTGGGCCACCTGGGCCTGAAGGCCCACAAGGTGTTAAAGGAGTCATTGGCGAGCCTGGTGTTCCTGGTGTCAGAGGGGCAACTGGTCCACCAGGTATACCTGGACTTCCTGGACTTCCAGGACTTAGAGGACCACCTGGACCACCTGGAGATGCTGCAAAAGCCCTGTTATTGCCAGATGATTCTACACCAGAATTTATGATGAATCCTTTGGTGACAGGTAAGTTATAATTGTGTATATTGCTTTTTAGCACCTACAGTATCTGTAATTTGTTTCAGAAACAGATCTGGTGTATTTGGTGCTTAGACAGGCATACAAAGATCAGGCATTATTTAAGAGGCATGACTGTGACACACAAAAACTAATAACAGGCTCACAAAATGGTATCACACTGGTATATTGCAGCTACATAGGATGGCAAACACAAAAAGCTGGTTATACTGTTTTTTTCTTTTATTTCTTGATAATCCCAAACATATATAAAACACACCTATTTTCATTTTAGGTTGTCCATATGAGTGGAGGAATTTTTCTGACAAGTGTTACTATTTCTCAAGTGGAAAAGATATATTTGATGATGCAAAGCTTTTCTGTGAGGATAAAGGCGCTGTGTTAGTTGTCATAGAAACTAAAGAAGAGCAAGTAAGTTAAATATACAAAGATCTGATTTTTCTTCCACAAGGAAGGGTGCATGGTGATTTAAATGATTATACAGATACATTGCAGAACATATGTGAATTTAACAGCAGTTTCTGTTACATGGTGGATGAAATGTGGCATTAAAAATAAGTGTTCTAGGTCCACCAATAAATCGGTAATTTGATTCATGGGAACACATTCCTCCACCAAAGATAATCAACTATAATATAGTGACAGTGCCTTTGAAACATGGGTTTGACCAACATAGCAGCAACCAGTACCCAAAACAACAGGGTTACAGCTCTCCTTAGCAGCCCTAAGTGGCTGGTTATGTTATAAGAGTCTCTAACCATACAGATGTTAAGATTCCTTCATGCACCTTTCCAGTGATTATGATAGAAAAAGGCATTCTCTAGAGGCATTCTTAGAGGCATTTAAGGCTCTCTAGCAGGAGATTGTTATTTTTTTTAGAATGTCTCTATGCTCAGGAAAGCTTATTGGTAGAAAAAGTATTGGATTAAGTTGACTCGGAGCAGGGTAAAGTTGGAGCTGGATTGGAACCTGCAAGTCTATATGGGCATGTGCACTGCAGATACCCCTGTACACAATTATTTTGTAGAAACAATAGACTATTATGTGATTAAACCCTTTCTGACTAAAGGTAATTTATGAGGTCCATTAGACTCCATATACTTCCTGATAATTTCAACAGTGTTGTGTAATCTTTACTAGACATGTAAACTGAGGAAAAATTCAGTTTGGTTCGGATATTTCCTTATGTTCGGATTCGGATCCGAAATTCAACTCAGTTCAGGTTTTGGATTTGGAGGAAATCTGAATTTTGTTAGTTTCAGATGAGTTTGCATCCTAATAATCATTGCTACTACCATTCGGAAATTCGGATCCCGAATACCATTCGGGTCTAGGAGCCCCAGCTTAAGTATTATATGTATATACTGTATATGGCTCCCATGTTGCCATAACGAAAATACGTGTTCAGACCCATTCGGATGCATTAAACCGATAAACACATCTGATTGGCCAGAAAAGTCACATGTCCGATTCAGTTTCGTTTTTGAATGAAATTCGGACGGGATCTGAAATTCGGAAATGGAAATTCGGGCACATTCAGATGCATTAGGATTCGGAAATTAATGTTACCGATTGTCCAAATTTCGGAAAATTTGTCCAAATTTCGGAAAAATTTGTCCGAATTTGGATTCGGAACAAAACAAATCACACATGTCTAATCTTTAGAGGCAACTTTATTGACTACTTCAAGAATAACAGGCAAGTTAAGTTGATGCTGGCTTAATACTTTATATTTGCTAAGGTGTCACTTTTCTTGTTTCATAGCAATTCATTAAGAAACAAACAAATGGTAACGGAAATTTCTGGATTGGACTAACAGACAGAGAAGAAGAGAAAGTATGGAAGTGGCTGGATGGAACTGTACCAAGCTTCACGTATGTATTATAAACTTAAAAAACATGATCTAACTGTTTAGCAGTAGTACAATAAACAGGCTGAATGTCCTCATATACTCAGGTATTAGGGACAGGGTTTTCTATGAATTGAGTATAGCAGCAAATTATTGTACAGAGCAGCAATGCTGAACCTAAAGTAAAACTTGTCTTTGATCAGCAAATGGACATGCTTGGGGTACTTTGGGCAACATGATATCTTTATTTCTAGATAGCACAAAAAATATGGTCATACCCCAATACCATCAAGGGTTTCCAATTACAGCCAGCAGCGAAAGGGAGGTTTTAATAACACTTTTTTTTAATTCACTGTTTTTTTTTCTCTTCAAATGAGTCTGGATGACCTCTGTCCTGAGTACTTCCAGTTTTGCTGTCAATGAGCAGAGAATACACTAAGGTTAAAAAAGACTAATTTCAGGGCCATCATTTTAGAACAATAATAATTAGAAAACAGAATAGAAAAGAAAGTTAGCAGTAGAAACATTTAATTCTATAACTTATGTGTGGAGACAGCAAAAAGGATAAATGACAAATGGGTTTTCATTCAATGTCTGTTCCTAAAGTGTATTTTCACTTTTGCAATCATATTTGAGAAAAGCCCTCTATATGTTCGTTACGTGATCCTATTCACACAACATAATGAAAATACCTTTAAAAAAAATGTCTAATAGATGTTTTGTTAAATCAGGCAAGATGGCTAATTCCAGGTTTTTCTTAGCCCTTTCACAGTAGTCTGTCCTAATGGGAAGGCTTGGGACTAAAATTTGAGGATTGTGTTTATCTGATAAGCTTCATTAACATACAATGGGCTAGCCAGCTCAGACCTCTCACAGCCCCTCTTATCATCTCAAAGACATAGGGGTCTATTCATGAAGCTGCCGAAGGATCTAGCCGCAGCTTCGGCCGATCCTTCGGCTAGCTTCGGCCCCAGGACCCCTTCGGTTCAGTACAACTGTACGCTATTCACTATAGCCCATACAACTCCCGAACGTGGCCGAGCGGCTCAGTCGAGCCGAACGCATATGCCTCGGCTCGGCTCAGCCGCGCTGAAAGCCAAAGCTGGCCGATTGGCCGGCCGGCAGCCTGCTTCTGACAGCTGGGCGGAGCCAGCCGTGATCTTACGGCTGGCTCCGGCCACTTGCAGAGAGATCAGCGTCCCTGGTTACCTGCTAACCAGGGACACTGATCTCCAAACAGCAAACTCTCCCTGGCGCTCCGGCAGTCTCCCGCTCCCGGCCAGCGAAGGAGTTCTTCTCACTGGTGTTTCTATTTTATTTATTCTGACACAAAGCCGTGTCAGAATAGAAAGAAAAATAGAATACATTTTGTCCATTGGAATGCATTGCTAGATTCCTATTGGCTATTTCAATTTGCAATAGCCAATAGTACACTAGCATTGTACCCGCCCTCTGCTGCAGTTCTCCATCAGGTCCATCAGCAGAGGGCGGGTACAATGCTAGTTTACTATGTGTGCTATTCAGGTCTATTTTTAGCACTGCAGCTGCTCATTGTGAGACTTCAGAGAAGTTGTTTG